>NC_081414.1:393195406-393422906 GCF_030272615.1 Cryptomeria japonica | reverse complement strand
TACGTCTCGAAGACAATGCCACCACAAACTATGTCGACCTCACCTCATAAGGACCCCACTTCACCAGCTCCATTCGAACACTCTCTGCTTGCCTAACCTTCACATAATACTTAACACCATGCATCCCAATTTGCGCAGAGGCTCGACGAACCTGTTTATTGCAGTTTGCACTCCACAAGTGATATGGTCACATGGGGTGAATTTACTAATATTTAGCCAAGCACCATCCAGACAAAAGAAGTCTTTTCCATCTCTTGTCATCCTCATGAAACTCTCTGGCCCCCTGCACCATTCTTCTTTTACGCAACCACTTACTACCCAAACCGTAATTTCTTTATTTTCCAATTCAAAGCACTAGGCCATGAACATTAATGCACTGTCGACATTAGTTTTGTATTTGAATTATGCATTTAAATATTCACCACCTAGAATGATTTTGACGTGGTTTAAGAAGTCTTTGTCGTCAAACTTGAAAATGTTTGACACTCTTATCCAAAATCTGACCCCAAAAGGCTACCATGGGTCTTGCTACCTATAGAGAGAAATTAGGTTCCATTTTCCTTGTGTCTATGATGCCTTGCTGAGTAGTGTCTTGCTTCCAACATCAAGATGTCACAAAGTGATATTCAGTTAGGAGGAGAAAACCTTAATGAAGAAACATTTGTTGCCCAAAAAACAATGCCACCTTTGCTTGCCTTGTAGCTCACGTCGACTAAACCAAGAGCGAACTCTCCAGAAAGAAAAGTTTTTGTAAATACTATTAGCTTTTCGAAGAGCGAGTAATGAATGAGCCTTCAATTTGCGCCTTAGCTCTGCCCAAAATGGTAGGATGTAGTAGGAATTGCCACCACCCTAGGGTAAGTGCACAAAGATGGTGTGCAGAAAAGTGGACACACACCTCTTTTTTCTTGAAAAAACAGGCACATCGTTTGCAGTACTTAAAATTCAAATCACCCCGTACGTGCTACGGTTTGTTGTCCCCGAGCCTAAAGGGACAAAAGTGTGTACGAGGTTCCTTTAGAAAAATGACCGTGTAGCGGTACTTGTCAATAAGTATTTTTTTTAACCAACTGTGTCTTATTTTTCACGCAGCAGTGAGTTGAGAATTTGGGTTTTTTTTCACTAAACCATGCATGGGCTCCCTCTTTTCTCACCCAAACGCCATGGATCAAGGTTGGTTTTGCTTGATTTTTGTTTTTCTTTCGCATTTGTTCAATTTTTTTTATGTTTTGAATTTAAGTTCATTTATTTTGATTAGGTTTTTTTTTTTTGTTACACAAACCAGATTATGAAAATCTACAACAACAACAACAACAACAACAAGATGCACCTCCTCAAAACCGTGAACAAAACCCACAGAATACACCTCTAGCTCCTCCTTTTGACCGTACACCTGATACACAGGAGCAATTGCTTAATTAGTTAGGGCAAAACACAACTAAAATAAATAGACTGATTAATAAATTGAAAACATCTGAGCTTGAGCATCATAAATCCCTCGCCACTAGCCTAGAAACATTAGCTAGTGGTGTCACTGCAGTTTCCACTCAAATTACAAAATGGGGAAACTATAGGGATAAGTGTCATCAATATTATGCTAGTGGGTTATCATATGAGGGAGTGAAAAAACAAAAACATTAGTAAACAACAAATATGTGCCCTTTTTGTTGATCCCAGAATTGGTGAGTCGTTACCTCTCAATGCAAAGAGGTTTCCCATACATTGGTGTACCAATGTGCAGATGAAGAATATTTTTTGGCAGAGGTGGTGGATGGTCTTTGACAAACCACCTTGTAATAATTTTGAGGTGCCATTGTATTTTTCGAGGAAAGTATACTATGAGTTTGTCCTCAATGAGCTACCTAATTATTTTGACATGAGAGAGTTCCATGGTAGAGGTGGCGGCTCTACCCAAGATAGACCTGGAGCCCGTAGGCGAGTAGCCCAGGAGAGTCGTCGCCCCCTAGTACCCAAAACCAAGGTGAATTTGACTATCCCAGTAGACCTGAAAGAGTCGATGGAGCTATAGACTCTTCAGGAGGCCACAACATTGACTGATGTGATCATCCAACATGGGACACAGTTAGAACACCCTCTTGTACCGGATGATGAGCCATTAGTTGCTACAGGTGGTGCTAGTGAGCCCATTCAACATGTGTGTGCCACTTGCTCAGGGATATGTATAGGGATGGATGACGAGGCCACTACAGATGGATACACATCCCAATTGTGCATGATTTGTGGGAGTAGATGTTAGACCCGCACGACTGAGGATGTGGCACTGACGGATGAGTTGATGGACATGTTGTTTGGCAGTCAGTTGTAGACACAGGTGTGTTGATTTGAATTCATAGCATTTTGTTTATCATTCACTTAAAATTTATAATTGTAAATGAATTTTCATTTATAAACCAATTTAAATTGACACAAATAATATGCATTTCAGGATGCAGCAGCGGTATCTGATATTCCTCTTGCGGTTACTGCAGCGGCAACTTCAACGCATGAGGCATAAATTTTGTAACATGTTAAAATAGAATAGTACACTTTGAATTAAAAAAATTACAAGATATACTAACTCTCTTTAATGCTTGACAATTTTTTGTTTGTAGGCGTTGTCAGGGGACCAAATGTCCCAGATTGATGATGTCACACTCTCAACGATCGATTTTGGCCTACAATGCTATACGGTATCATATTTTGTACACCTTATTTTATGTATTCTTTTGATGGAATATGCAAGTCATTTCATTTTAGATTTGTTAAATTAGGTTTAATATTATCTGCTCTAATATCTCAAGTTAATTTTATTTTTTTAGGGTACCCCCTCCGTGTCTAGGCCTTGTCCTCAGCAAAAGAAATCCTCGAGGATGCCAAAATGTGGGAAGAAGGTAATTGAACATATTTTTAGTTGTACAATTGTTTGAAAAGGTTGAAATTGTCTTAGTTGGGATTTGTAGAGTGATTAGTGTTTTTTGTTTGTTTTATATGTACAACGGCCTGAGCTATGTAGATATGTTGAATGCACCTGATACGCCCGAGGATCGAGAGAGGGTGGAGGTAAGTATCTCTACTTTATTTTCTTGATTTGATGATTATATGCATGTGTACATGTGAACTTGTGATAAATTATAATATTATCATTTTTTCATACAGGAAATATCCATAGTCGTTTCATCAATGGCGAGCCCTCCTCCATGTACTGGAGAAGCATCTCAAGCTCCGGTACACTTTTGTTTGATATATTACATTAATTGTTTTTAACTTACAATACTTATCATTATATTAATTGTATTTAATCTTTGATCATTTTGTGTACAAGTAATAGCGACAACTGTTCCATCAATGGTGAGCCCTCCTTAGTCTATTGGAGAAGCATCTCAGGATTCGGTACACTTTTGTTCTCTATATTAGTGTTTTTGATGTATATATGTTAGTACATTGTATTAATTGTACATTTAATCTACAATATCCCCCTTCGCGGTTCGACCATAACTTGGAGCCTTTGAAGTTTGTGTTCAAGAAAACTCCTAAGACTGACAAGGAGAAGAGAGAAAAGAAATTAGATCCGATATCAGTCGATGAGGTAATCTACATTTCAATTGCAAAGAAATTATAGTTAAATGCATAGTTATGTTGATAATTGTGAACTATTTTATACAAAAGGATTCTAACTTGGCTTTTGAATTGTGGTTTTGCAGCCATTTACAGAGTCGCGTACTGCATCGAAAAGGCTTGGGTTTTGATGATCCACCACAAGTATAGGGTCATATAGTGTTAGTTGTGGTCATTGAATGACCTATACATGTAGATATATTCTATATTTTTATTGTATATCGATTTGGACATGGCATATGCCACATTTTTGTAATACTTGTATTGACTTGACATACATGCCTTTTTTGATATATATAAATGTTGATATTTGATCCAATAAATGTGTATTGAGTTCATTATTGTGTATTCGTTGTATTTGGTGGCTGCTCTTTTATAAAGTTAAATGATTATTTGCCAATGTAATCAACAATATGAATATAAACAACAAAAATCTATGATAGGAAACATTGTAATTATGGAATATGATTTGATAAAATTTCTAAAATGTTGAATTAACCCTACAAAACTCCTTGTATTGAGTTCATTATTGTGTATTCGTTGTATTTGGTGGCTGCCCTTTTATAAAGTTAAATGAATATTTGCCTATGTAATCAACAATATGAATATAAACAACAAAAATCTATGATATAGAACATTGCAATCGTGGAATATGATTTGATAAACTTTCTAAAATGTTGAATTAACCCTACAAAACTCTTTGTTTCAATGAAAATGAAATTCAATGGTAATGGTCAGATTTGATCCATTGTAATGATCAGTGGATGGTTTTGATTCCTTTCATTTATATTTGTCAATGTGTGTGGTGTGAGAGCACCCTCATGCTCACAATGGTCAAATTTTGGTTCTCGTCTTGTTTTAACATTGTTTTATCTAAATAAGGTAACTTGGGACCATTAATGATCATTTGAAGCCATTTGTGAAATTTTGGGGTCATTTGGGTAAAAGATGTAAAAGTTTTTCAATTGTTGTCAATTTTTCTCAGTTGTTGTCAAAGTTGTCAAAGTTTGGGTTCATTTGGATAAAAGGTGTAAAAATTGCTTAGTTGTTGTCAAAGTTGCTCACTAGTCAAAGTTGCTCATTTGTTGTCAAAGTTGTCAAAGTTGCAAGATAGGTTAGAATTGATTTCGTTCGTCGTGTGCACAAACCAACGCCACGAGCATGTCCAAGTGGGTAGTTTTATGCTAAACATGCTCCCGGCATGCCTCCCAAAGTGTCGGAATGTCGAGAGCCATACCTTACCGGCGCGATCTCTCAAGTGCCTCGAGTCCAAAAAAATGTCAAACTTTGATGGACTGTTTCTCGCAATCCAGGACACATATGTTTGATCTGTTAGAACCTATAGGGTCAGGTGAGTCTTGTCTACAATGGCCTATCTCAGTTATGATGACTCAGAGCCATTTTCAATTGGTAGCATTTTTTTGCTTGCTGCAAAAACCGTCAGTTGCATGCAATGCAAAGTTGCAAGATAGGCTAGAATTGCTTATGTTCATCGTGTGCACAAACCAACATCGTGAGCGTGTTGGGGTGGGCAGGTTTATGCTAGGCATGCTCCTGTCATGCCTCCCAAAGCGCTAGAACATCGAGAGCCATACCCTATTGGCACGATCTCTCAAGTGCACTGAGTCCAAAAAATTGTCAAACTTTGACGTATTGTTTCTCCGAATCTAGGATACATATGATTGATCCGTTTGAAACTGTAGTGTCATGTGAGGTTCATTTACAATGGTCTATTTCAGTGTCTAACGAGTCGAAGCCATTTTCAATTGGTAGCATTTTTTGCTTGCTGCAAAAACCGTTAGTTGCATGTAATGCAAAGTTGCAAGATAGGCTAGAATTGATTATGTTCCTCATGTACACAAACCAACGTCATGAGTGTGTTCGGGTGGGCAGGTTTACACTAGGAATGCTCCTGTCGTGCCTCCAAAATCATCGAAACGTCGAGATCCATACCCTACCGATGTGATATAGAAGTTGCTTGACAACTTTTTTTACAACTTTTTTGACAATAATGACAATTTTTGCTCAAATTGTATCTAGACTCAATCTATGACTCCCATGACCCAATAATGACTCAAATAATTCTCCATGATTATACAAGAATCAAGAATGGTCATGATTGACCTTATCAAGAATGGTCATGATTGACCTTATCACATCACATAAACTCAAAACATAGTCACAAAACATTGCCACGTATTACATATATATGTAAACAAAAGTTCATAAAAAATCAAATAACCATAAATTTGAGAATTATCATTATTTTTTTGAATCAAAACTATTAAACAATCACAATAACATTGACAAAACTAATAAGAACACCAATTCAATCATTTGAAATCATGCAAAAACACAAAATTCACTTACTTCTATGTATAAAACAGTCACAGAAGCGCACACATGGTTGCAATGGGGCCTTCAACAACCTCAAAAACTTCTTTTGAGGTCGTTGAGGCGGTTGGGAAACTAAAAGTATATGTCCCAGTATTGCGTACGCACTGTTAGGCCCTAAAAATGTTTGCAAACCAACGTTAATATTCCTGGTACCCCATACGCATTGTTAAGCCTTTAAAATGTTCAGCATACCAATGAACTAATAGTCCTAGTACCGAGAGAGAGAGAGAGAGAGAGAGAGAGAGAGAGAGAGAGAGAGAGAGAGAGAGAGAGAGAGAGAGAGAGAGAGAGAGAGAGAGAGAGAGAGAGAGAGAGAGAGAGAGAGAGAGAGAGAGAGAGAGAGAGAGAGAGAATGTGCATTACCAAAGATTTCCCAAAGCCCAACAACAGGAGTGTGGTTGAGGGATACTACACAATGGGTTTTGTACACTGATTCAAATTCTAAGAGTACCAAGGAAAGCATAGCCTCTGCTACTCAAATTGTTGACCTTGGGATTATTAGGTCTACTGGGAGGGAGAGAAGAAGAGAGAGAGGGATGGGGTATGGAGGAAGGGAGAGAGGGGGAGCATGTTAGTTTGTTATTCTTGTAAGCAGTACTGGAACTGCTTTTTATATTATAATAATGGTTCATCTTGCCACCTTAGGATACCGTATGACCCCTTAGGATGTCATATGCTCCTAAAGGGTCATGTGGTGTCATGTGGGGTCATACAATGTCCTATGACCCCCGAGGACACCATATGACCCCTTAGGTGTTGTTATGGGTCATGTAATGTGTCCTTACGGGTCATATTGTGTCCTACCACCCTTTAAGACACCATATGACCCCTTAAGACACCATATGGTGTCGTTATGGGTCGTATGGTCTTCTAAGGGGTCATATGATATCCTATGACCCCTTAGGTGTCAAATTTTATAAGTAGTATTGGCATTGCTTTTTTTTAATTGTAATAATGGTTCATCTTGCCACCTTGGGACACCGTATGACCCCTTAGGACATAATATGCTCCTAAAGGGTCATGTTGTGTTATGTGGGATCTAGAGAGAGAGAGAGAGAGAGAGAGAGAGAGAGAGAGAGAGAGAGAGAGAGATGTCACATGATGTCATTAGGGGTCACGTGGGTCCTAATTGAGCCACACATGTGTTACAACACCATATGACCCCTTAAGACACCATTTGACCCTTTGAGATATCATACATTGTTCGAAGAGGTCATTAGGTGTTATGTGGGGTCTTGAGAGAGAGTGGGAGAGAGAGAGAGGAATATATGTACATACACATAAAATATCAAAAGGCAATACACATACACACACATATGTGTGTGTATAGACATAATATATTATATATATTATATACATATATATACACATTATATATATATATATATATATATATATATATATATATATATATATATATATATATATATATATGAAATATCATATTTTACATATTATACATATACATATATGTATGCACGCACCCACATTTTAAACATAGGCAGAAGCGCGTACGCGCTGCTTATTGTAAAGACACCCCATACACGGTTTTGTTTTAAAAATACCCCATACGCGCTATTTATAATACATGGAGCCCATACGTGCTTTTGACTATTTAGGCTTGTGAATAGGCCTGGATGACAAAGTTGCGGGTTGGAAGTTTGATTTCCCTCCATTTCCCTCCTTTTCGACGTGTTTTGTTATATAAACTTGGTTTCTTGACTTTGTCATCTACAAGTTTACACTTCATCAAGTGGGTATTCCTAAAATTGCCACCATATTTTCACCCATCTTCTAAGCTTTCTAACCATATTTAAAAAAAAAAATTTGAACAACAATAACATATTATTATTGAATTTCTTTTACCAATGTCTCCATAGTTCTCAGAGACATATGTGTACCATTTTTTTAATAACTTTTGATCTACTCATCCAAATTTAATTTTTTTAATATATTATTGTATTGCACTTGATTCTTTAAAAAAAATTAAAAAAAAATAAATTTTCAATTGTTTTGGTGCAAGTTATGCTTAGCGCACGAATAGGTACCTGATTTTCAAGATGTGTTCGATTAGAAAAATCATAAAAAAAAATACTCAACAAAAAATTACAAAAAAATACACAACTTCTAGTGCTCACTCTTAACTATCTTTCTGCCAAAGGATTTCTCAAAATACTAAATATAACTATGACTTTTTTATATGTGCACGTCAGACACTATGTTATGTTTTTCAGAAAAAAAATCAGGGTCTATTTTTCGTGCATGAAGGATTTTATCCCCTTAATCCTATCCAATTTTGAAAAAGTCTAGTAGTTTGGAAACTAGATTTAGATTACTATAATATTTGTTCTTTGATTATCTTCATATCTTGAGTGGATGAATTTCAACTTTCGCCTCCAAGTTCAAGTTCACTTGATTTTTGAAAAAAGTGTCCACTTATACCCCCCTTTTTGCACACCATATTTGTGCACTTACCCCCTAGCCACTTGATACAATATCTTGTATTGATAAAGCAACATAGAGATCTTACCAGGACCCTCATTAATCTTGCATAGTCAATAAATACTCTGTCATAATACTTCTGATAGGCAATAAATGTCCTCGAAGAATTCTCCAACCTGATTTCATGTACTACTTAGACTTCATCTTCCATCACTACCAACAACCATATGCATACCCACCAACTAATCTGTATGAATCATTCAAAAAAGTTACCGTTTGGGAGAGAGATGTCCAAGATGATTTCACCTTCTCGCAGATTAAAAACTTCATTGGCACATGAGTCTGCTTCCTTATTACCATCTCTTAGGACACGAGTCACTTTAAAATTATGATAGGATGCAAGAAAATTTTCAATACATTGGATTTCTCGATCTATCTTCCAATTATCTGCTTTGCCTTTTATGATAGCATGTGTAATGATCTAGGAGTCACCTTCCAGATGTAACTTCTCCACACCTATTCTCCCAACCAATTGAACCGCTAGGAGAGTTGCCTTAACCTTAGCCTCATTGTTTGATCCCGAACCAAGCTACTAGTTGCATTTAGCGATACCATGACCATGACAATCCCTAGCAACATAAATTTTATTTGACGGTCTTGGGTTGCCATGCGTCGCACCATCAAAGTTAATTTTGATCCACCCCAGATCTGGCAACTTCCATATTGTACTTCTCTCCACCTGTTGAAAAGGTTTAACCCTTCAGAACTCATTAATGGGTAAAAACCAGACATTGTTGGAAATGTGCTAAGTTAGTGCTCTATCTAGATATGTTGCTATTGTTTCAATTTTTTCTCCATGTATGTTTTATTTAGTCTTTTGTGTTTTCACTTTATGGCTGATTACTTGGTTGTTTTGGCTTTTGAAAACTTTTGGTTTGCACCAGATGACTTCTCTTGGGTTGTTCTACATGTATTTCTAGCACTTCATCCTATTTGAGAATTTTGAGCATCCTTTTCATGCACTTCTTTACTTGTAGACACATTGAGATAAAATGCCACTCTTGTCTATAGTTTTTTGGATATTTTGCACATTTTGTTGTGCCTAATTTTGTACGTGTATTGTATTATAAAGTGCCATGGGGGTTGTGTGGTACCTTTTGTTTTGCCCTCACACCTTTGTCATGTGAGTGTCCCTCCATGACAACATTGAATCCTATAGATTCTTGTTCCATGCATGCGCGCATTGGTTGTACACCCTTTTTCAGTTGCAAGTACTTTCTCGTGCACACTCAAATTCTCCTTCATGTACTATTTGGTGACACAGTTTTATTGGACCTATCATGCCTCTCCCTTGTTAGCATTTTTTTTTTTTTTTTTTTGGGGGGGGGGGGGGTGTGGGTTCCTATTGTAGGTGTTAATGCTTCTTTGGTTTCACTTTGGAGTGAGCTCTGTATTCAATATTTATTCCTATGTACTATCCATATGCAGTGGTTGTATTTTAGGGAGATGGAGCTTTTACCATATAGCCACTCTTGCATTCCAGTTTTGTAGAGGTGATTTATCCTTAGTTGATTAGTTCTTTAGACCATTGGCATTTGTATTTTTGACTAGCAGTTGACTCTTGCATGATTGAGTAGTGTCATTAGGGTCACTCATATAGATTCATGTGCCATATGTATCTTCGATTGCTAGATGTTTGCCTTTGTTTACCATTGGATTGTTTGAGTAGTGTTGTTGGGGGCACTTAACATAGTCTTATCTTCTTGATCCTGATCATCATCTTGTTTTTAAAAGAGGTTCTTCATTCAACACTATAAGAACTATCATTCAACAGTTGTTTACAACTTCTTCATGCTTCAAGGATGTTTTGCATGTTCCAGTTCTTTTAGGACATCATTTTCTTGGAGGATTTTTAGCCATTCATTCTCTTTTTCTCTATTTTGGAGATGAGTTTTCTCCCACTGGGTTTTTCTACTTTTCTCTATTTGTGAGAGATTGTGTTGCATTGGTTTGTACATAAGCATTGGTATCAGAGCTCAATCTTTAATTCAACATTGTTAACATATCAATAATTGACAACCTTCTCCTTTGCACTTGAGGGGTATTTGATAAGAGAGAGTGAGCATGTACATCAAGATCTTTGAATCTTGACTCATTATTGCTGCCTAGTTTCAAATTCCCTATAGAAAAAGGAAATTTCACACAAAACTTGGTAGGGGGGAACAAAATATCGAGTAATCTATATGTATGACAATCCATTATCTTGTCCAACTTCTAGTATAGGTAAATCGTTTTTGCAAATTTGAAGGAAGATAAACTAGTATACTTATATTAAAAAAATCTATGTAAAATATGCCGAGAGATATTTTATAAAAGAAGAGAATCATTTGTAAAATAAATGTTCTTCTAAAATGCTAAACACCAAGAATACAAATCGATTAAAGTCCTGCATGCAAAACACTCTCTAGCTGGAGACAAGTGGTGAGGGTTCTATTTTATTTGGAGTAATAAAATAACACCTCCACAAAAGCTAAAACATGACATATTTCATGCATTTACCCATCATTTGCATGTCAAATTGTTTCAAAAATGAATTTTTCTTTAAGACATTTTGATGTCATTGTAGATGCTTCTCGACATAATAAATCTATTTGTTTATTTTGTTTCAAAGAAAAAAATAGTAATTATCAATACAAAATAATTAAATAAACACACAAAATTTAGTAACTACATTAAGATTGTAATTTGATAACTACTCAAATAAGTTAAAAAAAAATCCTAAAATTAGGATCTAGATTTGATGATTGACTATGTTTGTCAAACAATTATTTTGTGATGATTATTTATTTAAGTTATCATTCAAACACACAAATAATTTATAATTTTTTTTATTCCAAAATCTTCTCTCTATGACATCCTCAAAATTTCAAATATATTTTATGATTGAAATGTTTAAATACAACCATATGACCATTAAATTTAGACCCAGCATGGAACCACTACACTAGGACCCCTCTATGAAAGGCTAGGAAGTAGTGACAAGTGGCAGGAGACTGACGAGTGAATGATTGATGAGTGGGCGGGGAGAAAAGGAGAACGTGATCTCCACTTCCAAATTTTCAAGACGGCATCAAATTTGAATTCGGAATCTCACAAGATTGTACCAAAAAAAGTCCGCTCAAACTTGAAACCTCTCAAATCTGCCTCGAAAACATCTGCTGCTCCTTCCATGCCATTCCCGTTCCCATTCCCAACATTCTTGCCCAATCTTGTTCTAAATACCCTTTTTGTTTACATCTTCTAATCACTACCTCCCAGACATGATATGTCTCTTGCCTTGATCAAATAATCTTGTCTCTACAGCTGTTGAATCATACACTCCAGTAGTTTCTTCTTGTTTTTGATCAGCTGCGGCAATGGCGAACAGAGGCAGTAATCGATATCAAAGCAATGCTTTGCCTAACATAATAACAACTCCGATGGATGGGCGCTCCTCTGTCTCCTCCCATCACTCAGACAGTTCTTGTACCACAGTAAGCTCTGGGGACCGGAGGGGCTCTTCTGTGAAGCGCCTGGTAAAGAGCCTCAGCAACAGGTACACATCTTCCCCTTCTACCTCCAAAGACAAAAGCTTTTCTTCGTCTTCATCTAGGAAGGAACTGCCCACTTCAAAAGCATCCTCTGCCATTGTCAAGACGAAATCTTGTATCTCTCCCTGCCAATCTAAAGGCAAGCCTGATCACCCCAACATGACTTCTCTAGTCAAGAAATTTATGGACACCAAGGCCAAGCCTCTGCCTCATAGTGGCAACTGTGTTGTTATTCCTGCGGATTTCATTGCACAGGATCTAAAGAAAGCTTCGGCCAAGGCTAATAAATTCAAGAGCTTACAGGAAAAATTGCTGCATAAAGTCTCAGGGAAATCTGCCGGAAGCCATTCTCAGAAGAAAATGTTAACTGACTCAAAGGTCACTCGTCCTTTGTCTGTGGTGCTTAAGAGTGAGCAAGAACTTTTGCAGCAGAATAGAGAGTACCAAATTGAAATAGAGGAGCTGCAGACCGTGCTTGCAAGTAAGAATGCAGAGGTCAGCTCTTTTCCTCTGCTTTCTTTTCTCGTACACTGTTTGCATAAATGATGACATGAGTTTAGTTTAGTCGCTGAAAAAAACTTCTTTAATTGACACTGAGTAGCATGATCCGTATATTAATTGATCCTTTGTGCATTTTCATGAAGTAGGTCGGTCTTTAAGATTACTGGGTAACCTTTTAGCGTACTATTTATTAAATGCCGTGGAATGCATTTGGATATCTGGAGGACAACTAAATAGTAAATACCTATTCAGCGTCTTTGTACTCATCAGGAAAAAGTGAGTTTTTGTTTAATCCAAGATCTTAGGAAAATTCCTATTTATGGAAATGCCTAGGTTAGACTGTTAGGCATTTACTTTTTTCAATGCTGGCGGACATCCTCCTGCAAGTAGCTCTAATCCCGGCTTTAAATGAATCATCCGGTCCAAAGTGAGAAATGTATATATATTAGTGAAAAATTTCTCAACAGCTGACATTTAAGACTAGAACACATAACTCCACCACTTCAAATCAAAAAATAAATTTAAAGAATGCAGAGATTTGAGCTCCAGGATATTCATACGTCAGTTTCCTTTGGTTCCCCTGTTTTTCTGATTTTGGGTTGTTATATGCTGTTTGGGTTCTATCTTAGAATGAAACCTTTTGCTTTCCCCACATCATTGATGGTAAAATCAACAACATGCCATTCATAGTTGAAATGGTTTTTTTCGGACCTTCATTTCCTTAAAAGAGTCTATATAAGGGTATATATGCAGAGGGGTTTGAAGGAAAAATTGCACTTTGAAAATTCTGCACTCTAGCAACAGTGGATGGAACAGATTATCCAGCCTGTGCTCGATGCACGTCAGAGTATGTGCGCTCTATTCAGTAAGCCGGGGATGATGATGATTCTCACATTTGCGGTGCACCCGGCATGGGTTGGGGAGTTTGAAATATAACAGGTTTTGCTCACCATAATGAAGTGAAGGATAGGACCTTTTATCCTAAAGCTATCATTTTAATGGTGCATAAACCTTTTTATTCGCTGTTCATCATTTTAAAAATTTACTGAGTTGCATTTTACTACACTTTGAAATGCTATTCCTGAATCTGAATTTATTTATTTCTGTTAAAAATGATTTCCTTGCATTTGAGCAGGTGGAGGGGTTACGAAGCTTGGGAATCATGCTGAAGGAGTTGTGTTCAAAGCAACAAAATGAAATAAAAGCACTTAAAAGCTCATTTCCATCATCTAAGAAGGACTCTTCTCAACTGCATGAGCTTCTAGAGAAACAGGGAACAGAGCTAAAGCAAGCTCGCCTTGTTATTCCCAGTCTTCAAGAGCAGGTGACCTCTCTCACAGAACAGCTTAAATCCCTTGCAGAGGGCCTTGCTGAGGTAGGTTTGTCTTGCTGCTCAGAAACAACGGCAAACTTAGTTTTGTATGGCTATTTGTTGTGATACCTGCCCACTTTGAGTGTGAGCTATGATCATTTGTATTACAATTTTCTTTTGCGTTTCGCCATATTTTCCTTAAGATTTCAAATTGCTTTTGTTGCATTTAATTTTTAAAATGGAAAATATTTTGTCAATGTATTTAATCAGATACCTGGGTTCACCTCTGATTGCATCCATTGATTTATTTTAGCTTCTTAATCTTCTATGATGTACAACTATGCTTAACTTCATCCCAGAGTGTTTGACAGACAAGCATAAGCTGGCTTTCTTGGCAATACGATGACAACTGTTGAAGAACTCAACATGGAACTGCCATTTTAAATGTGATACAAGAATCTATACATCTATAATTATTTCAAATCTGGTTTCTAGATTGTTTTAGAATCCAAGCAAAAGCTCTTTGGCAATCTATATTGAAAAGTACCATGTATTTCTAGTGCTCATAGAGCATCATTTTCACTTGCTTGCTAGTATTTGAGGACTTGAAGTGATGGATGAGAAATGTTAAATTTAAGGTTAACTAATTGCAATAAGAAACAAACTCACTCTTGCATCTATTGCCACCAAGTTGTGCTAGTTTGCAAAGTATCCCAAACGACTAAAAGGGATAAGTATATCTTAGGTTATGGAGTATGTCGAAAATGAGCTATTCAACCTTATTATAGTAGTTTGTGTATATAAATGTGAAGATGACCTTAGTATGTTTTGTTTTGTCAAGGCTTGTAGGCGCAGTTAGCTTTCGTATTGAGATGGGGGTTGATTGGCTTAAGTACTTATTGAAGAGTGGTGTTTGGTCTTTTTTGTGGCAATGTTTGCCAAGTTGTTGGCTTTCCTCCTTTTTGCCCCCATTTGTAGATGAACCTTCTTTCAACCTTTTGATCCATTTGTCCCTCTTCTTGCCATCCATTGTGCCTCATCATTGTCCTTTTGTTTGACAAACATCCCTAGTTGGGCTAGTGATTCTCTCTTTGCTCTTTAGTTTGTTGTGCATCCTTGACTGCATTTGTGAAGTTCCTTTTCTGTTCTCGCCCAACCAACATCATTGATTGGGTGGTTGATGATCATTTTGCTTCCTTTCCTAGCAAACATCACTAGTTGAGATGGTGATGTATTACATGATCAGTTTAGCTGGTGATGTATTTTGTAATGTGGAGTTTATGGGGGTTAGAAATTCTATTTATAACCCCTTAATAAATTAAGTTATCTACTTTGTATGTTTTAGCATCTGCCTTTAAAGGATCATAGGAAGGAGTACTTAGACGAAGCAAGGCATTAGAAATATTATTTATAACCCCCATAAATTAAGTGATCTACTTTGTCTGTTTTTGCATCTGCCTTTAAAAGATCAGAGGAAGGAGTACTTACACGAAGCAAGGCAATTAGCCAAGACAAGACCTTAAGATTTGGGTACATGGGTTTGCTTCCAATGAATTCTATTTCTAGACTCTAGTTTTTCTAGTTGTGATCTATTAAAGATTGTTGCTGTGTGTTTATATATATATATATATATTTATATAGGTACATACAATTAGAAAAAGAGAAAGACTCAACCTAGAGGCTTATCAATTTGAGAACTAATCAAAATGCCTATCATTACAATTTCTCAGAAGGCTAGAAAGGTCGTCTCCTAAACAGCAATTCAACAAGGAACAAAGAGAATTCAATAGTGTGCTAAATGCAACCTCCTACCCTTGCAAGGCAGGAGAAGCGCTATAGTCCACTAAGAACCCTTATTAACTATGTTTCATGCCTCCTAGCATAGTCCTTTAGCTTTATTCTTCCTTCCTCTGAATTTACCTGTGGATCCACAGTTTGCCTTAGTTTTCTTGAGGATTTCTATGGAGACCAATATATTTGCTTCTTCCCTTTGAGAATTAGCTTCTTTCAAGTATCAAAAATCTTTAGAATCTCGATGCACTATTACCTTGTGTCATATCCCTGCCTTAGCTGGGTTGACTCAGCAGATTTTAAAAGTGTTTTTAAACACTAATGAATATATATAACAATAATATTTTTTTCTGGGCTGACTCAGACTCTCATTTGGGCCCCAACTTTGAAAAATTTAATATTAATTTATAAATGATAGTATCTTTTTTAGTTTGGCCCCCCTGGATTGTTTTTTTGGGTGCCAACTTTAAATCAAACAAGTATACATTTATTATTTGAGAGCTGGGCAAGATAGACTACAGTTTGGTTATGATTTTGGAATATTCCTCCAAGATTGTGCTGCTGGGATGCGAACCCTAGTAGACATCAGGGCTTGGATGAAACCCCCGACCTTTTCTAATCAAACTTTCCATTCAATTTGCATTTCCACATTTGAGAATTCACTTGTAACCTAGTGTGGATCTATATTAGGTGGTGTAATACTGTAATGCCATCCTAGGAGTGTTGGAGAGGCAATCACAACTCACAAGTGACAACAGGCTGCAGGCCACCCCTATTGCCTAGCTGGGTATTTTTGAAGGTCTTGTGCAGGATTCTAGGCAACATTAGGAGTGAATAACAGGCTAGACACTAATACACAGCGATCAGCAAATCTGCAACCTTAAATCTGCAAATTGCCGCCGTAGGAGCACTCAACCACATCTACTTTGAGGACTGCTAAACCCAACGCAGGCGAATTTCCAGACCCATACAATGAATTCATGATTCATATCAGCAATCAAGGTGCCAATACCTTTCAACTGGCCAGATTTGTAACTAGCCATTTCAAGGCTACTTTCCACTATACCCTTATTTGGGTCTGCACCAAACCCAATAGGCTACAGTTGAGCAATAGTCTTCCCAGGAGTTCCATTCACTACTCAAAAGAGTCTGCAGCAAAGAATGGATTTCAGATCTCAGGCGAGCCCTAACTGTCCATCCAGCCAGTAAAAGGAAATTCTGTTCCACCATAGTGCATTCAGAGTTGCAGATCCAAATCCTCATGCACACAAAGTATAAAAGTCAGATCAGGAGTGTGAGGAAGACCTAAAGTAGGCACTGGTTGTCACTTCTAGGTGATTATCGTTCAGTTATTTGGTTTTGAAAATTAAATAAACCTACTAGTGTTGTTGATTATCCAGGCTAAACTAACCTGGATCCTTGTACTCCATATTTTGTAACTATTTGCATTTATCTGAGGGTTTGAAGTGTTGCTCAGTTTTCATAAATATTTGTAGTAGATTATTCATAAATCCTAGGAATCCAAACACATATATTTGTGCATTATCCAAACATAATTTTAGGGATAGTAGATTATTCATAAATCCTAGGAATCCAAACACATATATTTGTGCATTATCCAAACATAATTTTAGGGATATTTCACCTTGGCCTCCTTCATGCACACATCTTCATTGGCCATAGGAGAGATGCCCTCAATTTGGTCCAAGTTGCCTGAGATAGGGGACCTACATCTATGATTGTCCACTTCTACATTGCTAGCCATTGAAGGGGAGAGATGTGCAACAGGAGACATTTCAATATAAACTTTCAAAAAATCAACATTCAAGCATGTTGCTTTTGGAATCCATTTTTGTGCTTACAAAGTGTAGGAGCCCAAGGGAAGCTTAGGACAAAACTCCACAAATTTGTGCCCTGATTGGCTGCATTGAAAACATCTAAATAGGAGCCCCTTGAAGTAGATAAATTGAATTCAAAAGCCTTGAGAAGAACAAAGCTTGAGGTTGTGGAAGACGGACTTGGATAAGTCCACCAAAACACACACCCTCACAAATCTAGATTGAGAGATAGAGAGCTCCTCATCAAATCTGATAAATGCACCAACTTTTTCAACCAGCTTCTTTGTCAGACCAAGATCCCTCATAACTAGTTGGAGATTATACATATGGTCCCATATTGAAAGCTTTAGTTAGACAGACAATAATTGGATAAAAAATAGGAGCTAGGGGCAAACAAAGACAGCACACTTTTTATAAAACAAAGGACCATTGTTCCACATTGAATCATGATATGCCACATTTTGAAACTTGACCAATCCAACAAAGAGGGAATGATTTGCAATGTTGTTGCATACCAATTTTTTGTAATAATATTATAAAATCATAAATTGATTTTAATATATTCTTGTAAGTAAATTGAGGGTTCTTTATTAGTGCTCGCCCTCATAAATTTTAAGTGCAAAGACATAAAGACTCCAAATATTTTGGAGACAACAAAAGACAAAAAGTCACAACATAAAACAACCTAAACCATCAAACCATTAGAATAGGACTAGACACTTCTATCCAGGCATTGCTTTCAATACATACAAAAAAAGCCCAATGAGAGCCAAAAGAAGCATCTTTAGCAAAAAAAAACCTGCATCAAAACCAACATCAGACAAACACTATGATAGATCAACACATTAAGAGGCTTGGATTTGCTATCTATCAACCCTAGTAGCCACTTCTATTCTTGTCTCAAGGAAAGTTCTCCTCTTGACTTGAATTATGTTATCTTTGGGAATTGCTAGCAATGTGTAAAGCCTCAAAATTTCTAGGCATCCATCTTGCAAGATGACTCATAACGCATCCAGGAACTATGCCGAATCTTGATTGATAGCATGTGGCCAAACTTGCTTTCTTCTTAGAAAATGACTAAATTTCTTGGCAAAGAGACTTCACCTCAACCTTCTAATTCCAGTTTGGATTGCATTTGCTTCAAACATCTCTTTTTTTAAACCCAAAAGATAAAATGTTTTCCTCCCAAAGAAAGATGAGACTTAAAAATTATTCTTTAGTTTCCTCATTCAAAATCTTGGCTCCCAATTTGTTAATTGGGATTCTCCATAATTGACACTTTGGTAGGGAGGACACTAGTGTTGGTTAGAACATTTGTGCCCAAAATTTCTTTCACAAATCTTAGTGTGGCAATATTTGGGATGACAAAAGTTCTTTGGTGGCAATATGAGATGACCCCACCATAGGGCGAATCTCATGAAGAATGTTTTAAGTTGCATGTTGGAGGATAACAAGTGCTGCCAATTTTTTTTGATAGGTAAGTGAAGGATTGATTGGGGCCCTCAAACATGGAATAAAAATATGAACAACAATCAAGTACAACTAAAAATGGTGGACATGCACCAATTCAGTAGAGCTAAGCTATAAACTAGAAGCCTTAAGGGTTCAAACAAACAACCACAAAACAAGTGGCCAAACAAGCATATTAAATCCAAAAACGTTAAAACGTTGCATAGAACAAATAAGGATTTTGCTACATGTAATACTCACCTTGGTTACTACTTTTTTTCAAAACATCTATAACTAAATTAATCAACCAAGCGACCTTTATCCAATACAGAAGCATTAGATTGGTAAACTTGCCATCAATAATCATGGCATGAACTCTATGTCATAATCTTAGGCACTCCCATTAAATATGGTAAGCTCTCACAAAGTATTAGGTTTATCCCTAGACCTAGACCCATACCTTGAGGGTTCATTCAAATTCGCCTTGCATACGTATCCCTTTTGGGAGTCAAAGGTTTTGTAGTTCACACACCTGCAATAATAGAGAAACTAAATCCTCACATCTAGGATGAAATCTTTGACCACTCATTTAAACCACAACTACTCATTGAGCTTATGCTTTTAATTTAACCCAATTACAATAGAATGATAATAGACACATTCCAATCGAGCAATTGTTCCATATTACTCTAGTGTACAAACACATATAAAACCACATAGGAACCGCATCGTTCAAACATCTCATGTTCACAAAGTGGTTGGCTCAAGCATACCTCATCTATGCATGGCATGGCTAACTCTTGCTTGTGTCACATATACACAGTGTGTATAATTCACACATATAGCACATATACACAATTTATAATTCGTGCATGCACCACATATATCAAGTGTGACTAGCTCATGCATCAAACATACACAATGTGAATAACCTAAGCATCACATGTTCACATAGAGCTTGACTAGCAAAAAGTAAGTGGTTGTGACCTTATTGCAAGCATCTTCCCCTTTATCTAGTTCACCAACACATAAGCCTTTAAGTACATACTAGTTGAAAAGCGGAATGTAGGTGCATTTCGTATCATATTGTAGGTCCCATCCTTTTTCCCAATCTATTACCATCTATGATGACAAGCAAGCATCCCATATCGCTTGCTGTCTTCATTGGCAAGGGCATAAGCCTAACAATGTGCACAACTCATGAGACCATTTTTACACAAGTACAAAGTGATTAACTCACACATACATAGTGACGAACTAGCAAGAAGAAATGGATGTGACCTATTGCATGACACTTGCCTTTTGATTACATCCCAACTACAAAAAGAAATGTTGGTGCATCCCACACTACATTATGGGTCCCATCCTTTCATTCGGTTCTTTGCTAGTTGTAATGATTCAAGCATTCCATACTCCTTGTGGTTATTGTTGGGTAAGGTGTAAGTGTAACAACACACATCACATAAGGCCATTAATGAGATTTCCACAACTTGTTGAACCATTTGAGTTAGTGGTTCCTAACATCTATCACCTCCATGCCATTGGCAAAAGTCGATCCAACTCGGTATAGGGTAGCTCTTGACATCTATCACTTGCATGGTAATGGTGAAGGTTGGCTAAGCCCTATCATACCAAGGCTAGCTCACTAAACCTTAAGATACAATGGTTAGCTCCTAGCATTTGTCACCTAAACAGTATTGGGGACAGTTGGCTAAATTGCACTTGTATTAGACTTGGTTCTAACATGTGGAGCCATCTTATAGACAAGCATACGTAATCAGGACATCTAAAGGATTGACAACATTGGGTGGGTTGACTTGGTTACATACCACAATAAGGGATCCACAAACCTACTCATAGATTCCTATAGGTCTTGGGGTCAAATTATCACAACATAGGTAACACCATGAACCCACATGAATCGGTGTCTATCCAAACACATTCATAAACAATGCCAACTGATAAAGTAATCAATGTCCATTCACTTTATTTAGTTGTTATTCGGAAATGTGTTGTTTAATAGACAAAAGTTAAATCCATAGTAGTTATATTAAACAATATCCTACCAATCGAGTATACAACATTTTTCACATGCTACCAATCATAAAGCTTAGCATGCCACTATCCACCAAATAGATATATGGGGAAAACACCCTACCATATTCAATAATACCTATTGTCAATGATTCACAGTTGGGAAAGGGGGTCTTAAGGAATTCTGTCCTAATCTCAAGACAGGTTCGAGTACATATATAGAAAAGATAGATCAGTTGTACCTATCAAGAGTTTCTCGCCTGTTAGATTAAAAGGGCTGAATTAATCATCATCATCATTTAATACAAATTTAGCAGGTTTCCTTGACTCAATCATAGCCATGTAAGGGCCAAATTTATCATGCCCTTATTTCTTAGAAGAGCAGACCTCCCTATCTCTTGAGGCTAACCTATATCCTCCTATACTTGCCACTGATATAAGACACAAGACCATAGTTGTTCAACACACAAACTTGATGGTTTTACTTCAAAAAAATTTAGAGGCATTCTCACACATTCACATCAAGATAGACCATGATGATGGTAACTCTAAAAGATCATCTAAGATTGGAGTAGGTTTTGGAAATCCAAACACCATAAACCTCAGAATAGATACGTTTAAGGATGGAGTGTCTTTTATTGGCCCATACCTATATAGTGGAGATACAATAATTGGAAAGATGGGTTCACAATGATTCGATACAAATTTACCTATTATTCCCTTGTCCCCAAAATTTGGTACATAGTCCCCAGACTCTCCTTGAACCCAAAACCTGTCCCGCAGCCCCCCTTTCCAAAACTTTGTGGAAAAATGCAATTTTATCCATGATGTAGGATGATGGCCGCAAGCATGCACCATGAAGTATATCATTTCAAAATTTTACATTTCCACACAGCTTGTATATTTGTCGAGTACTTTACTGTACCATGACTGTTTTTTGCAACCTTGTTAGTAATTTTAGCAGGCTAGATGCTTTTTGCAGTGAAGTTTGACTATCTGATGACATTAAAATTTCAGTGAAGTTTTTGCAAGGCGTGAAAAGCTAAGGTCCAATTTAAGTAGGTTTTTTTTATCAAACATTATTTGATCTCAATCAAAATCCAAGAACATCTTCAACTTCCAAGTGGAATGGGTGACGAAAAAATTAATTGAAGTAGAGATATAGCCGGTAAGGAGTTCAGAAATTTTGCAGACAAAATGTTGTTCCTGGGATGAGATTGCCTTTCCAAAACTATGATAGTGTTTGTATGAAAGTTATGGTTGAGTTTCCCATTATCAGAAAAAGTAAAATGTAGCCTGAAATGGATATTTTCTTACGAGGAATCTTGAAACCCAATAGAATGGTAAGAGTATAACTCTAACATGAGAAGTCCATTGTAAAATAGCTCCGTATGCATCTACGTGATAACAAAAATACTTGGCATAATGACAGACTAAAGCCCTTAGACATAGTATTGACATTTCTTAAAGAGTTAAAAATTGCTTAAAGAAAATGATTGGCTCTCGCTACTTAAGACATAGTACTGACATTTCTAAAAGAGTTAAAAATTGCTTTAAGTAAAATTATCGGCTTTCGCCAAATTATTCAATATAAGTTTGCTCAAATCTGGCACTGACATTCTTGAGTTTACATGGTATGAAAGGTTTTTAACTTTTTTTATTAATTAAATAGTTTTTTGATTTATTTGCAACTTAAATTAGCGATGAAAAATCTTGACTGTTTGGAGATTATACAAGAACAGTTCGCCTTGGATGTTATTGGTTTGCATAGGCTAATTCGTTTTGCTTCTTTTGCTAATAGGTGAAAGCTGACAAAGATGCAATGAAGGCATATTTTGATGGACATGTTGCCACCCCCAAAACTCCAGTATTTAATCAGGAAGCTGAGAATTTCAACGTAAGCATCATGTACAGAGAAGTAAAATAGATGGTTGGTAATGTTTTGAGCAATTAGTGATTAATGCTGAGCATAGGAATGTGATTTCCAGTATTTTCTGAAGAGTAATTGTTTGCTGAGGTTTATTTTCCTGCTCGCCCAACATGTACAATGCAGTATCATGCATGAAAGATGTTTTTGCCTGTCATCTGTTCACAGTCAAAGTTATTTATCAATGTGGCACTATGTTTGTTTTGCATAGAAGGAAATTTGTACCAGTGAACCCACAACTCCAGTAAGCCAAGAAGATATGATGCTAAAGGATATGAATCCATGTCTAACACCATACTATGCCAGAACAAAGTCACAGGTATGCGAGGGTTTAATAAATAGAGAATACATACTAAAATAAATGATAACCAGAAACATCAGTTATTGCAATAGAACAGATTCTGATTTATGTATTTACCACATTTACAACTGTTGTTTCTAGGGGGGTTTGAGATTTTCATTGGAAGTAGTATACTAAATGTCTTAGGGCTCCATTCCTAACATCTAGATTCTATTTAGAGTCTAGATGTTGAAGTGCTGAATACAATATAGGTCCGTGCAACTGATATTCCATGGCTACATTCTCTCATCTGCAGGAACTTGAGGTGATTGGGTATGGCCTAACAGATGAAGAACAGTTGGCAGAAGCCTTGCACAAGCTTGTTATTGGTTCTGAACA
Organism: Cryptomeria japonica; assembly: GCF_030272615.1. Lineage (NCBI taxonomy): Eukaryota > Viridiplantae > Streptophyta > Pinopsida > Cupressales > Cupressaceae > Cryptomeria > Cryptomeria japonica. The sequence goes on along the minus strand of NC_081414.1, from coordinate 393,399,331 downwards.
GAAACAAGATGTGCTACAAGAACATTGTATAAACGTTCTTCGCAAATCTATTTCTTTCTCTACAGATTCTACAAGTCTGAACTCCGGGGCAAAATTGCTCAGAGCAGATGAGAATAGGCTGGGGTTTTCAAATCTGCATTGTAAGGCACCAAATCAGAAACTATGTTGGGATTAGGCAATTGAGTGAATAACTGTTGAATCATCACCTGCATGTAAATTCTTTAGTTCAATGAAATCGAAGCTTCATATTAGCCTTTGCAGGCGTGCAAGAAGAGATTGCTACAAGATCTGTCTTCTCATCAGTATTTTTTTTGGATAATAATAGAACACCATTCATGTTTTTATGGTTTCCTCAAAGTCATTATACCAATTTGTATCTCATGGCTCATATGTACTATGGGAGTTTTGACAGTTTGTGCCTTAGTTGCCACGAACTTGGGTTCAGGGATAGAGACCTGTCTCCATGTCTGTATCTCTTGCTGACTATATTTAAATGTACTATATCTGTAGTACCTTATTCATCTCCTACTTCAAGCTAGTAGGAAATGATGTCCTTGCCCCTCCATACCACACATTTTGATGATCATGTGCAGTAGACTTTACATTGTAGCATTCATTTTAAAGCAAGCAAAGTTAAGCAACTATTATCAGTGTGTTTATAACAAGTATAGGTCAGTCATTAGTATCTTGCTTTTAATATATTAGAAATTATAGTTGGTGATAATTAATAAATATTGATTATTACTGTTATGTTATTACAGGAAGAAAAATATTTTATTAAAAAAAAATTATTCTATTTATTTAAGTGCCAAGATTGTTTTTTATAAATATATATTTTAGTTATTCATATAATTTTTAAAAGATTTTAGTTAAAACATATATGTTTTGATTTAAATTTTCTTGATTGGTTAAAAAATTGTCAAAGCTAATTAATTAAAGATTATTCATATTTGTAACTATTTTGCTATGTAGGGATTAATAAGAAAAAATGTTAATATGGTGATCAAGTTGAGGATTATTTTTAAATTATCATTTTATACTTTTCACACAAATTCTATTCATTGTATTTTAACATTTGGTGTTTTCATGCAAATTATCTTTCTACGCTTTTCAATTAAGTTTCATACATTGTATTATAATATTGCGAGACTTAAAAACATTTTTTTAATGGAAGATTTTATATCATCCTTAAGTTTGTCTTTGTATGGGAGCATGGGCCTATGATGCCTCTTCGATTGAGAGCTAAGGATTCAAGGATGAAAGATGGTGAAAATTGCATACTAATGTGATTCTCTTGTGTGCATTGACTAGTGTAAGTTGGTGTAAATATGCAAGGAAGTTGGAATTTTTTTATTTTGGCCTTATTCTTTTATTTACACATTACAAGAGTTTGGACTTGCTTGTTAAATCTATGTCTTGCTACTTTAGATTCGTGGGTGTAGATTTGACCCAAGTCACTTTTGTGCATGTGAATTTGAAACCTTGAACTTATAAATTTGCATTTCTTAAATTGAATCTATGCCATCTCTAGTACTACTCATTATGAGATGATTGAAGTGTGGGTTATTCTAAATTGCATGCAAGGTGATGCAGAGTAGGGGTGGCAATCACAAATATATTATTAAAATTCTCACTCAAAGATGTATCTCTTCCTTTGGATCAAAACTTTATTGTTTGTTTGTCCTACTTTTGGCGAACTAGGTCGTTCAAGGCTTCAACAACCTTATAATGCACTTATGGATTTAGAACTCTCTCTACCTCTTGACAAGCCTTCCACAGGTTGCAAATGACATATTAAACAAGATTTGAACACACAAAGTGTTAGGTTTTCTAACTCAAGTTCCTCCCTTCATTAGCAACCTAGTTTCCTTGTAGCCCTCCTAAATAGGATAGTCATTAATAACTTTCAGAGTAGGTCTAATTCCCAAATTGTGAGAGCATTTTTGGATACACTTTTGGCTTCCCTACAACATATAAAAGAATTGACATTGTTTTAGAACGTCTCCCTCAAAAATGGACTAGTAATGTTGCAATTAGGCCACTTTTACAAAGCAAGTGTGCACAAATCTTTCTCCCAAACACCAATATCCGTTCTAGGGCTCTAAGCACATCCCATGGGGTCTGAATCAAGTGATTTTGTCCACTAGTGCCTTCACAAATACACCTTTCTACCAAACCCTCTTCTTACCTATCACTTCTAGGCCTAATACATGGGAATATTAGGCTAGTGTATCAACAAAACACACCAAATTCCATCTCTTGCCCTTGCAAGTTCAAAAATCTTTAAAAGCATGTACAAACCCTCCATTCCATTGAGTTAGACAATTTTTGTCAACGGTGGAATGGACCAAAACTCACGTTTTTGGGAACAAACCCTCAAAACCCTAGGTTAACTGGTAGCTTTTAGTAGAAATGCAATAACTCAGTCCTCACCCAAAGAAAAATGCTCAAACCACCACCAAATGAAAGAAGACTCAGGGCTCCATCAAATAAACTTGGTCTCACATCAATATCAGACGGTACGTGATCGTACTAGCCTCTAGAGCAGCAAAAAACTATGAAAATTGTAGAGAATAGAATGAATTTTATTGATTGTCTTCAAAAACAAGTCTCCAACCCTTGTTTTAGGGTTCTCAAGCATATATATAGCTTTTCCAACAACTACCAACGGTTCCAACTTCAATTGAGTCTTTTCTCCATTGGTTTGAGAGATACGTACCTTTTGATTATTTTATTTAATTCTCACATTCTTTACAATATTCATTGCATTATCAATAGCCAATCCACTCTAATTTATCTTAGTGTGATTAGTGTTAATTTTCATATGAATGCAAATTATATTTGTAGACATGACCTTGAACCTAAATTTGAATTTTTTAGTATGGTCATAAATTAATTTGAGTCTTTTCTCCATTGGATTGAGAGCTAAGTACCTTTTGATTATTTTATTTAATTCTCACAATGTTTACAATATTCCTTGCATTATCAATTGCCAATCCACTCTAATTTATCTTAGTGTGATCGGTGTTAATTATTTAAGGTTAAAGAGTAATGAAACTATTTTTAATGCATAAAATGGTGAATGCGACATTTCTACTTAACCTATAATCTTGACTTTAGGGTTTAAACCTTGAAGGGTTTCAAATTTGATATTCTTAAGTGATGCTTTTATTTTAGATTTGATTAGAATTTGGATTTTCCCCTCGTGCCCCATTGTTCAATTTTCATTAGGGTTTGAACATTTTTAATTTGATTTGATCCCTATCATTCCATCCTTTTATTGTGCTTTCATTTGCTTAGATCTTCATCATGGATGTCTTTTCCTCTTTCTTAGTTAGCTAAGTCTAATATGTTTTAAAGCTACTATGCTTTATGAGAACATTCTCTCATTTGTGGCTTATGATAGTGACCTAAATCTTCCTTTGTCATATGCTCATTTGGTACACCTAGCAATAATATATGTGATGCAATTCTACCCTCACCTTTTAAAAATGTTGATTTTCTATTGCTATTCTTTTCATATGCCAAGATATTCCTACTTCTATAATCTTAGCTTCATGTTCCTTTGATGATCCATCTTATGAGGAGACTTGGGCTAGTGTTTTGTGTAAGGCAACTTTTTCTATAGACGATGTTGTGTCTTATGATGCTCCTTTTCCATCCAATGCTTTGGTGTTGCCATTTGATTCATTATAGGATATTTGTGCTCTACAGGAGGAGCTATTGCTTGATGACTATGGTGGTTTTGGCGATGCGTCTTTACATATTAAGTCATTTTAACTTGACGAATAAGAGCACATATATATTTTGACTTTATTAAGTGGGAGATCATTGCAATGGTTTGACTTACCTTGTTTATACTACCATTCATTTATGGATATGGCAATGCTTTTATTACTCACTTTTCTTGTTCTTAACATGCTAAAAAATAATGTAGACTTAGTTGAGCTATCTTGTGATCTATCTTTAGAGTCTAAACTATCCTCTTTATCTACCATTCATCTAGTTTATGCTTCTGCATGCCATACCTTTCATGTCTAGCCTTCTCCTCTTAGAGATATACCTACTTTCCATGTCGAAAATACTTAACCATTGAGTTGTCATACAATTGGACATACTTATTGGAGGATAGTTGGATTTTATAATGTTCCACAACTAATATTCCTCCTCCATCTAAGCTTACATCCAATGTACATAAAGAATATTCATTATTGAGCAACTTCAAAACACAATGCATAGATATCTCTTTGAGATTTAGTGTGTGCTTCATCTTTGTATAAGAACATATTGAAAAAATGTTTAGAAAAGAATTTAAGTAAAATTTTATACCACTATACAACTAGTGAGTTCTTTGATAGACTTTATTGGTCCTAAAGAACATGACATTTCATTCGATGACATAGATCTATCACTTGAGCTAGTTATTCAAGAGTAGTTAGGTCTACACATTATGATAAGATACGGTAAAACATAAACATTCCTTGGTTGATGATGGATATGTTATGCCTAGCATAATTATTTTCCCATTAGTCTCCATGAGTCGAAATGTGCGCCCCTTTTTTTTTTCCTTTTTGGTTCTTACCTCGGAACTCCGGACTCCCGGAGTCCCGAGGTCTTTTTGTCTTTTTACCTCGGAACCCCGGAGTCTCGGAGTCCCAAGGTCTTTTTGTTGGTTACCTCGGAACTCTGGAGTCCCGAGGTCTTTTTGTTGTTGACCTCAAAACCCCGGAGTCCCGGAGTCCCGAGGTTGTCTTCGCCGCCTGCTTCGGAACCCCGGAGTTCCGGGGTGGGGTGTTCTTTTTCTTTTGTCGAGCTCGGAAGCCCGGGACCCCGGAGTCCCGGGGTTGTGTTAAATGCTTTCGTACGGACAGGTTCGGGGAGCTATAAATAGAGATCATGGACTTTTAAAATTCATTTTGTGCATTCAAAGCTCCTCCTCCCTAGCTCCAAGTCGCGAACTTCTAGACCTCCGAGCTTTCCTTGGCATTTTCGGGCATTTTGATTCACCAGGTTGGTGAATTTTCTTGCCCTTGTTGTGTTTTCTAGGCTACTTTTCCTTTCCTTTCACTTTCGTTTGTTTTTCTTTTTGTTTTCGTGTTGTTTTTGTTGTTGTTGCGTGCCCTAGTTTTGAGCCTGGAACCCTGGATCCCCGGAGTTCCGGACGGTTTCATTTCCACCACCTTGAAACTCCGGATTCCTGGAGTTTCAGGTGGTTTCCATTTCCACGACTCCGGAACCCTGGATCCCCGGAGTTCCGGGTGGCTTCCATTTCCACACCCCGGAACCCCGGATCCCCGGAGTTCCGAGTCACCACATTCCACGAACCTGGAACCCCGGAGTTCCAGGAGGTTTTTGTGTAGAACTAACCTCGGAACCCTGGAGTTCTGAGCCTTCTCCGCTTGTGCCTAACCCGGGACCCCGAAGTCCCGAAGCAAATTAAAGTTTATGCCTAATTTTGGAGATTGAAGATTTGTGTTTTGCTTGCAGGTTCGACTGGTTAGATGGACTTATCTGCCAGCAAAAGAGGCAAAGAAATTGATAGACTCCCAGCCACCATGAAGTACCATTACCAGGGACAGGTCCATGTCTCAAAGCTTGAGGATCAAATCGGATGGGTTACAAACACTGAAATCGGCCACATAGAAATAGAAGATATCAGAACTCAATTGAATAAACCTATCCTGGAGGCCCTCCACCGAAGAATCAAGAGATCCGGCCTAGTAGAGGCCACTGTATTCCCACAATCGTTGCAGGCACCAGAATTAATAATGGCCATTGCCCCATTTTTCAATCCAGAGACTAGAAAGTGCATAGACGCATAGAGAAAAATAGTTATAGACTTATCCCCAGATATGCTTGGATTCGTCTTTGGTATCCCCACCAGGGAAGAAGTGTTTCTGCTAACCGAAGAAGAGGCCTTAAAGTCATGGAATGACAAAATATCAGCCAGTAAGAGACACATGAATGCCAATTGGCTAGAAGAAGAAAGAAAGCCAGGGCTTAAAGCAACAGAGATCCTGAGGGCGGATTTCAAAGAGCCTCAAAAGGACTTGATCATTATGCTCAGCAAGGCCTTTGGCAAGCCTGACTGGAAGCACTTCCATCCCTGGATGTTCCAGTTCATAAGCACTATCTTAATAGGGAAAAAATACTTTGATTGGCCATAGATCCTCTTTGATAATATCTGTAAGCAGATGAAAGAGGTGCATCATACCCAAAAGTTCTTCTTCACATCATATGTCATTTGGGTAGCTGCCAGAGCTGGAAAATTCCTAGGCCTACAGGTGGAAGGACAATTGGGAGAGAAGGAAGGACAGAAGAAGATATGAGAGTATTATTCCCAACTCACTCTAGCCAATGCTAAGGTGCACTTGAAGAGAGTTAATGATGCCTTTGTTTTCTCGATAATCATCAAATTGACAGGGGATGCAGGATATCGGATTAGCCCAGAGGCTATGGATATTATCCGAGAGTGGGCATGTTGGTTCATCCAAAACCCACGCTCCACTTACATCAGGGTTAGTGGATTCACAGGGAACCTGATGTTGCTACCTCGTTATTGCAACGATAGGGTAATTTTGCTAGAATATGTAAGGCAACTTGTAGGCCTCCAGTCATTGCTATCATCGAAACATAAAACAAGAATTGATTTCTCAGTGTTTGTTGGATACTTTGCCCATTCCAAGATACAAGTGGTAAAACTGGTGGAAGAAGAGCTTCAAGATTTAAACTTGAAAGAATATGATCATGCTAGGGAATTTTATGATCCCTATGGGAAACTCAAACAAGCTATGCCTAAGGCATATGAGGGGCACAGGCCCAACCTGGAAGACTTTTGGGCCAACTTACAAGATAGTTTTGAGGTCAGGGAAAAGAACTATAATAGGTTATTTGTCCCATAGGTAAGAGATTTTGGTATTGAGACTAACCTCCCTAAAGACCTGAGGGATGATGGAGAGTTACTTGATCCAGTCTATAGAGAATCAGGTATAGATAAGAGGCCCCTCTCCCCAGTAAAGTGGTCTACAACTGAAGATACAAATATGGAGAATGTCTCCCAGGTGGTCATCAATAGGACTAAACAATGGTTAAGCCAGAGGGTAAGGCCCAGCGTATCAAAAACAAAACAAAAGGAATCCACCTCAGGGGTACCTCAGTCAAGAGGCCATAAGGAGTATGCTCGAAAGACAAGGTCAACCTCAAGGCAGAATACCTCCACTGACCTAGGTGAGGAAGACAAGCCTCAAGAAAGCACTGAGGACTTATTGAAGAAACTCTAAGAAAAGATGAGGGAGTCTGAACTGTTGAAGAAGGCTGCAGACCTAGGGGTGACCAATGGGCTGGGTGCGGTGCCACTCGCGAAAGTTCTCCCACCAAGGATGGCTATAGGCCACATCGAAGGAGAGGGTACCCAGGAACAAGAAGAGAATGTAGAAGCTAATGAGGAGATACCTGCTCAACCACCTTTAACAGGTACAACAAGTGCTCCAGGCACCACTGCTCCTACACCACCATTAGTCAATATATCTGTAGGGCAGCCCAGAGTGCAAGGCTTCACATCCACCATTGAAGGGGTGAAAGTTAGAAACGTCGAGTTTGACTTCGATCAAGAAGAAGAGGATCTTGAGCAACAATGACCGCTAGAAGGTGAAGGGGGTGAGGCAAAAGACATATTGAATGAAAGGTTGATCCTAACTCCCCAAGATCAAGAGGACCTTCTTAAGGATATAGCAGCCGAGCAAGAAGAGATAGAGCCGGGTGATGAAGAAATGGCATTCAATAAGGAGGTCAGTGGCAAGCTAGGAGAATTACACAAACAACAAGCTCTCCAAGCTAACCTAGCCCGCCAGATTTCCTCACCCCAAGGTCCTGGGTAAACGGGAGCCGAAGCAAAGGAGCAGGCAGACGTTCATGTCATAACTGCGGATATTGTATCACATCAAGGTGATAAAGAGGAAGATATACCACAATGGCTGGATTTTACCTTCGGGAAGAAAAAGAGAAAAGCAGAACTCCCAGAGGTCACTCTACAACAAGTAATCATTGAGGAACCTCCAAAGGTTAAAAAGCTGAAAACCATCCATCATTTATCAAAAACTGATTCTGGTGAGGTGATTGCAGACGTGGCAGTACCACATGAAGTTGAAGGACAAGTTTCTCCCAAGTATCAAATATCCTAGTAAATTTGGGTAAGCAAACCAAGTGGGGAGAGCTAGATACCTTGGAGCTAGCCACAAGTGTTGTCAGAGGGCGCGTTGAAAAGGAGCATACCTCAAATATGGAGCTTAAGGTGCAGCTTGGGCAATATAAACAACTCCTGATAGAAATGAGTAAACCTCCAGACTCTTGTAGAACGGATGACCTACCTTCAACCTCTTCACTGCCAGAGGGAGAAGTAAAGGCACTAGTGGAGGTGAGATGAGTGGCTGCTGCCGCCAAATCTTGGACCCAGGTAAATGCAGTTAAGATTAGGTTGTACTTGCAGAATATAGTAGAAATATACCGTAAGGAGGTACAAGCAGATGGAGCTTTGGCAACCTGCTCCACACAATGGGAGAGTAAGGAGAGCACTTTCAATAAACAACTCCGAATTTTGAAAAGGATACTACGGTTAGGGGAAGAGGTGATAGTAAAAGAGGACCTCTTAGGAGGAGATAGCTATGAAAACTTACAATCCTATGTATACATTTTGGAGCTGAAGATAGAGATGTATCAGTAGTATATCAAGGATATGTCTGACATTCAAGACCCTCTCCTCAGGGAAATTTTTTCATATGAGAATTTTGTGATGAATATACTAGGACCTTTTGGCCTCAGAATAGTTGATACAGGAATAATGGACCAGCAACAAGTTTTGAATCAGTGGGATGCATAAGAGGCACAACACTTAGGACATGCTGCCCAGTTTGATGTCGCCCTTATGGATAGATACACACAACTGATTACTCAGTGTCAAGAGGTGGCATATACGGTGAAGGAGTTAGAGGAACATGGAGCATATGCGGATGAGGTTTTGAAGAAATATAAATTTAGAATTAAGCATGTAGCTAATCCTCCAGTCCAAGCAATTGCATGTATAATTGAAAATTATAAAGGTTTTACCAAGAAATAAAAGTTAAACACACAATTGCTAAAGCTAGCAAAGCTTTTTCTTGTATTTTAAAACTGCTGCTCCTACCCAAGTTCCAATTTTGAGAGAAATACTACATGATTACGAAAACTTGGCTCACCAAGCAGGGTCTTCGTAGTGCTCATGCAATCCCCATTTTGTAGTTGTTAAGTAGAGTATCAAGGCAGAAACTTGCAAGTTAACCGCGACTCCTAGGATCAGTTCTTAATTTAGAATAGAGTTATTTCCTAGATAGTAGGGTGGAAAACTTCTATAAATTGAGAAGTTGGATTCATTTGTAAAGGTCCCAAATTGATGATTTGTGGCCAACTTAGAGATTTTAGAATATTTTGCAGATTGTTAAGAAGTTTGAGTTATTTTTTTTATACATTCATGGAGATTAATATGAAAAGCAGCTTGTAGATTGCTTGATCTACGTTTATATTCTATCAAATTGTTCTGTGTAATCCAATAACGTCTATTATTTTGAGTTAGCAGCGTGGTTTAATCTTTTTGTCTATCACTTTATGAATCATATTGTGCACGTTAGTGGTGTATGATAATTATTGGGATAGACCATATTGTTGATGATTTTATTTCCATAGATTTGTGAAATTGATGATTTTACAGGTTTTTCTGGAGGTCCGTTGTTGAATGCTAACTTGGAAAATATTTGATAATTGCTTGGATTGCAGGGAACTGATTGAGTAGTTCATTAAGTTGTCATTATATTGATATTTATTGTTACTTTCTTGTTTCCCTTTACGCTTCACATTTTATTTCCCTAGAGAATCTTAAATAAAAAATACAAAAAAAAGAGGAAGTGCAATTATCCATAACCAGCGAGATTTAGTTTGAACCAACAGGCCCCTTTACAGGTATAACCACATCAACCATTGGGATATCCATCATCGTTGAGACCCGACTACAGAGGCCTTGGAGTAGTGAGCTCTTCCGAACTCTTTACTTTTCAGGAGAGGTGGTGAGTGTTTGCATAAACTACCTGACTGTTGGTGAGTGTGTCAAAACACCCGTCAACAGAAACTGGCGCTAGAAGGAGGGCCAAGACTAATCCCCTCGTAGGTTAACCACATATGGCACTTCCAAGAGATGGAGTTATTCCCTTTATCCAACCTAACCTCAACAACGAGAAAGATGATATTCTTACTCAACTATATGACTTTGCTTGGGATAATACTAGAAATTACAACCATTGGTTACAAGTATGACAAGTCTTAGACAATGAGAGACAAAAGGCTATACGTATAGAAGCAGAGGCACAAAGACAACTCAATCCTCAGGTGAACCCATGAGAAAATCTGCAACCACCTCCTCAACCAAAAAATTGAGGTACTAAGCTGGATCGTATATCATCTTTCTCTCCTGAGAGATTCCACTGAGTCCTTAGGAGTGGTTCTTCACCATCTGACTTAGTTGAATTAGGGTCTGCCACTAGGAGGAAGAAGAACAAAGCTAAGAAACAACCCTCAACATCCTCACCATTATAGTCATCCATACCCAACGTAAGAGATCAACTGATCCCTAGTCCTCAGCTTATCGCTGCACCTTTTGTGACTCAATGTCCACCGTCACTACCTTCGATGGCCTACTTCAACCAAGACACCACACCACTAGGAACCATACCAGGGGGTATACATGACCTACCTAGAAACCCAGACAAATTTTGCAGCAAATTTTATTATTTAGGGGGTTGAACCGCTGATGAACATATTGAAGCATTCAAAGATGCGGTTGTTCATAATCACATTGAACACCAAGATGTTGTATGTAGACTCTTCCCATATTCACTTGGGGAGAATGAATACAATTTTTACTTAACCTTACCCAAAAAATCCATCACAGGTTGGGACCTCTTGGAGAAGGCCTTCATTGATCAATTCCAAGTGTACGTAGACCCCGGGACACTATATCATCAGTTTGCTTCTCTTAAGAAATTGCCAAATGAGCCATTAACAACTTTTAATACCAGCTTCCAAAGGGCATTCAAGAGGCTACAAGCCCCTTACCAGGTAGCGCCTAACGTAGCCATCGAATCATATCTAAGAGCTATTGACCCTTGGACTGCTATGTTTATTAAAAAGAGTGTTCTTCAAGATCAAATGGATACCTTGGCAAAAGTCTTCACATTAGCAATTAGCATGAATAATGAGCTGAATCAAACCCCAGGAGGGATCGGATATAATTTACCCATAGGGGTGAATCAAGGAAATTACAATCAACTCCCAAGTGTACCCTCCTCTCTACCTATAGGTGCCCCAACGATGAACCTCGTGCCAATCTATGCACCCCAACCTCAGGCAAATCAACAGTTCGCTACTCAAGTGTCGACTTGGCAAAATGGTACCAATACCACCCCCACTCAAACATAATACGTTGGTCAACCGCAAGTCGGAAATCAACAATTTGACAATATGAATTCACAAGTTACTTCAGACTTGAGCCAACTAAAGATGAATCCTCCAGGAGGGTATAATCAATCCCAACCATATAATAATCAGTAGAACTACAATAACCAGAACCAAAATCAAAGGTAGGCCTTGAAGAAAATGATCTCACAAGTTACTTCAGACTTGAGCCAGCTAAAGATGAATCCTCCAGGAGGGTATAATCAATCCCAACCATATAATAATCAGCAGAACTACAATAACCAGAACCAAAATCAAAGGTACAATAACAAACCTTATAATAGGCAATGGAATACGGGTTTGAATAACGATGGAGTGAACCATGATCACCCGGATGCATGGGATAACCCAAACCACACACAAAGTGTTAACCTTGCTGATATGAATCTGCTAACAAATTGGTGCAGGTTGCATGACACAGTTGCCCATTCTAAGGTTAATTATGCTCAGTTCGAGAAAATCATAAGAATTGCTCAAGCTAACTCTCAGCCCAAAGATTGTTCCAATGATGAACTTGATAAATTTAAAACTGTCATGCTGGTTGATAATTTCCTGTGTAAATAATTTCAGGCTGAAGCTGATGGTGAACCATGTGTATATGATGCTCAGGCCTTTCAAACCAGGAACAATTACAATCTTAGGAGTCAAGGCAAGGCTCCATTAATAGAGCCACCTCCCCCGACGGGCGGGTTTGTACCTCCAGACGCTAATGCAAGCAACAATCCTCGTCCTCCTCAAGCTTTCCAAGGAACATGCCCTAGACAAGCTCAAGGGCAAGATTATCTTCTGAAAGGATCATTCGATGTTACTAAGGAGATGGAAAGGACTGCCACTACAATGTCCTTAATGGAAGTATTGAGATATTGCCCCGAACATAAGAGGGCTCTCCTTAGAAAGTTGGAAATGTTAGAATCACAGAGTAATGAGGTTAAGATGGCAGACTTTAATGAAGTCAACGCTAACGTCAGTAGTGATGCAATAGAAAACCCACCATTTTTACTGAGTTTGAAGATATGTGGGAAGAATTTACATAACTATTTGGTAGACTTAGAAGCTTCAGGAAACGTAATGCCCTACTCTATATGCCAGCAACTCGGTCTTCAACCAGTACGTGTAAACAGTAAGGTAGTGCAATTAGACAAAACTGAGGTTAACGTCATTGGAGAATTGAAAGATGTATACATCCAATTAGGCGCCGATCCTCGAATATCTTGCTATATTGACATTCAAGTGGTGGATATTCTAGAAGTATATGGGATGCTCCTCAGTAGGGATTGGTCCAAGACATTGGGAGGATATTTCTCAACTTGTTTTATGTACTTATGGCTTCCATGGAAGGGGGTGAGCAACAAGATCCGAATTGATAGTGAGCCTAAATTGAAGAAATTAGTCACGGATTATGGTGCTCTCAATGAAGTGGCGTTTGATGAAGTAAGCCCTGGATTTTACAGGGTCAATGAGATTCTTACCTTCTCTGCACTAGCCCCTCTTCAACTATTTCAAGCCAACAAGACCGCGTATAGAAGGCGGGTCAAAGAGTTCGCTACAACAGTACAACAAGGAATGTGCTTATTGGGAAACACTATGAAGATACAAGAGTTGTTGCTTCTGAAGTGGTGTCAGATACACCATGAGGAGCACTCAGAAGTTTCATGTATCCCATGTCAGAACGAGATTATGAAATTGATGAGTCCGATTCCATATGAAGAAGATGATCATACCACCAAAATTGAGGGAGGTCAAGGTTTAACTTGTGAAAAATTAGGGCCCCAAACAATTAAATCTATAGATAAGACTACCTTACCTAAAGAATATAACCAGGAGATTCTTGCGGTCGAGATTGTTAAAATGAAGAGGAAGATATTCCTCTAGAGCTTAAGAAGGAAGAAACACAATCCAAACTTCAACCTCAATCGGAACAGGTTGTTCCGAATACTACTGAAGTGTTTATACAACCAAAAATTGAACAACCTCAATTGTCACAAGGTATCGAGCTTGAGAAGCACCAATCCTCTCCGAGCACTAACCTCATCATTGACCCAAAGGTGAAGAATATGAAGAGACCAAAAGATGAAATATGGTTCTTAAAATTTGATGGGTCAAGATCCAAGCAAGGTAGTGGAGCAGGCGTAGAGTTAACCAACCCAAAAGGGAAAACCCTTTTAGCTTCTTACCGACTTCAGTTCCCTTGTACTAATAACATGACGGAGTACGAAGCCTTAATTAGAGGATTACTTTTCGCCCATAAGAAAGGGGCAAAGTGTTTGAAGGTGCAAGGAGATTATGAGTTAGTGGTTAAACAAGTGCGAAGCCAATATGCGTGTCATGACAAAAGGTTAGCAGCGTATCAGAATAGAGTGTGGGATCTAATTGAATATTTTGAGGCTTTCGATATTCAATTGGTACCTAGGAAAGTAAACGGAATACCTGACGCGCTGGCCGTAGCTGCTAGTACACTAGAACTAGTAAGCCAATCCCCTTTAAAGAAGTTCTTGGTGGAATTAATCTCTGCACCTGCTGTACCTGATAATATAAAACATTTCCAAGTCTTTCGGGATGATGCCCACATATTAGCCTATCTCGCCAATTCAGAGGCTTTTGAAGATCAAATTATCGATGAGGAAGACAAATCGGATGATCTTAATAACGAAGGTGATGTGGATATTTTGGATTTACCGACTAATGTTATTCTTAAAGGGATGGTCACCTTAGAGAAACTCTTTGATTCAGACCCTAGAGCAAAAGAGAGATTAACAACAGATTCAGATGTCAGAAAATACGAGCCCCATAATATTGGTCCGGAAGGACAAGAGAGAATTGTCTATATTGGGAAGATTTGCACTCAAAATGAAAGAGCAAAATTGATACAGATCTTGAAAGAGTTCATTGATGTAATAGCATGGGGGTATGAAGATTTAAAGACATTCGATACAACAATTATCACCCATGTGATTCCCCTAAAACCTAACATAGCCGTTCCGACAAAAGCAACATCCGGTCAATGCACTAATAGAGCCCTTGATCTTCAAGGAAGTGCAAAAGTTACTTTCCACTAAGATAATTTTTCCGGTATGACATTCTACTTGAGTTGCTAATTTGGTACCAGTGCGGAAAAAGAATGGAGAAATACGGCTTTGCGTGGACTTTCACATTCTCAACAAAGCCTCCGAGAAAGATAATTACCCACTCCCTTCTTTGGATGAAGTACTACAAATAGTGAATGGTTCACAAATGATGTCGTTTTTAGATGGTTATTCAGGATATAACCAGGTATTAGTAAATTATGAAGATCATATGAAGACAACGTTTACAACGAAGTGGGGAATGTATGCGTATAAAAGAATGCCATTTGGGTTAATTAATGCTGAGGAAATCTTCTAGCAAGCGATGGATACAACCTTCAAAGAACTTATTGGAAAATGCATTATTATTTATATGGACGATTTGACGATATTTTCCAAGGTCAGAGAAGACCACCCAGACCACCTCACAAATGTATTGGAGAGATGTCGGAGATATGGGATTTCCCTTAACCCTAAGAAATGTGTGTTTGGAGTGGCTGAAGGAAAGCTACTTGGCCACATAATCTCTGAGAGGGGGATATCTATAGACCTAGATCGGGTAGAAGCATTATTAAAGTTACAAATGCCCGACAGTAAAAAGGAGATGAGATCTTTCTTTGGGAAGATCAACTTTGTTAGAAAGTTTATTACTGGGTTTGTAGAGATAGTCAAACCCTTGAATGAAATGATGAAGAAGGATGCTAAGGTCGAATGGACAACTGAAGCAAAAGAGGCTTTCACCCAGATCAAGAAATCCATTGCCAAAGCTCCTGTACTAACTATCCTTGATTACACGCTACCATTTTACATATATTCTTTTGCTTCGCTACACTCAGGAGTGATGGGAATGGGTATGGGATAGACTAGCCTAGTCTATGCTCTTTGATCCTCTCCTTGGATCACCAGGTGTTCCAACCACACCCTAGGGTCTCTAGGACTTCCCTTGCTTTTGGAATCCCCTGACCTTGCCCAATCCACCCACCAACAACCTGTGATACTTCTCTTAAGGTCTCACCTACTCACAAGCTTAAAAAACCCTCACATAGGCTAATAAGGGTTTAGCTCTTCCCACACCTTCTTAAGTCCTAGCAAGGATAGGATAGGTCTTTGACATAGTTCTCCATCCATTCATGTTCCCCCAAGAGGTTTTGACCTTCCTATTTGTTACCGATCTCACTATTTTGCTTCTTTCCTACAAAATAGGGCTACAAGGAATGTGCCCAATTAGGCCTCCATTCCGGACTTTTAGGGCTCCCTCTTACAAACGATGCCCAAACTTGTGAAACTTCCCAAAGGGACTGCTATTCATTTGGAAAAGGCTCAAACATTTTCTTGGTTTTGGGCCTCCAAGTATCCGTACACTGCCCTAGGTGAATTTAGGGGTTTTTGAGGGTTTTTATGAGGGTTTTTAGGCCTGCCAGGGTCACAGTGATGGTTTGTTGTCTTCACCACCTTGTATGGATTGGTGGAAGCTCCTCCTTCTCACAAATGGTTCTCCACAAACCCCTCCACAACTCCTCCAAAGGGTGCCTCCCTTCTTTTCCTTCCTTGCTCTCACAGACGTCTACAACCTTAACCCTTCCTAGCCGGGCACAGTCTAGTCTCGCCTAGGAGTGGGTCTTTGAAAGGATTTCCTACATCTTCAAGGGCCCTGCTTCCTCTAAGATACTGTACAGGGTCTACACTCCTATTCCCCATGGTTTCATGGTGTTTCCACAATGGGGATAGGAGTTGTCAACCCATTTACACAAAACAGTCCAAAATTGGACAGTGAAAAAGTAACTCACAAAATACTTACAAAGCACACAAAACCTGCACAATAAACCTAACCTAAATGCTTAAAATGAAAGTATAAACACAATACAATACTCTCAACATAGTTTAGTCTACAAAACAATCCATTGTCAATCTTTTAATGCTCCATTTGTGCCGACTGGCAACAAAAACACAGTCACAGTCAAGGTCTTTTCCCTTTGGCCGTATAATCTGACATCCAGCCCCTCATTTTAGGGTCAATAGTATATAATGTCTTTGCCTTAGTTTGTGTGCCAAGGTTAGGGTTCTCCATGCAAAGCTAAGGTTATGACCTATTAGGTGGAAAAGTTGCATGACAACTTTGAAAAGTTGTCATGCAACTTTTTGCAACTTTTGAGCAACTTTTGAGCAACTTTTGCAATGTTGCTTTTCTTGAATTTTAGGCCTACATGGGGCTATCCTATGGACACAACCATACTAAAAGGACCCAAAAATCATCAATTGAAACACATACCCTCTACTCCAAAAGAAAACTCAGCCTAGACTTGTGAACCTAGGACCTAAACTAGGACCTAAACAAGACCAATGAGCTCTTGGCTCTTATTACATTTACATGGCTTCCTAAAGAAGCAAAATCCCCAAAAAATGCAAATGGAGGAAGACCTTATAAGGGTGATCCTGCACCATACTCCTCCTCTACACAAAATTAAGGAACTAGGGGAGAGATGAGAGCCGGGTCAATACCAAGTTTCTTGAACTTGCCCTCTTCAACCCAAGTGGCTTTCGACTCAAGTTGACTTGACCACTTCACCAAGTGTTCCATGTAGACCTAGTGTCTAGTAGACTTCTTCACCCTTGACTCCAAGATCTCCTCTGCTATGGGCTACTTCACTTGAGGTAAGGCATTCACATCCAAGTCCTGCAGCACCTTGGTTTGATTCTCAGTTTGCCCTGCTATTTCACCTTTATATAATATCAGATTAGCAACATTGAAGACTGGTGATATAGCCAAATCTGAAGGAAGATCCACCTTGTAGGCATTCTCACCATATTTGGACAAAATTATACAAGGTCCTACCCTCTTCATTTGTAGCTTAGTAGGCTTGCCGCTTTGCATTCTAGCTTTACTTAGATGGACCATTACATAGTCACCCACTTTGAATTGAACCTCTCTCCTTTTTTCATCCATTTTAGCTTTCAGTTTTTGAGTAGACTCTAGGATGGCTCTCTTGACGTGTTCTTGGACTTCCTTGATGGTTTGAGTGAAGTCCTCTGCTTTCCCACTCTTCATCTCCATGGAACCAAGTTCTCTTAGTTCACACACCTCTCTTGAATGTCTGCCATAGACAACCTCAAAAGGACTCCTTCCAGTGGTCCCATTTACACTATCATTGTAGGCATACTCAGCTTGTGGAATAACTAGATCCCAAGTCTGCCCATACTCCTTGGTTAGACACCTCAACAAGTTGCCTAACACCCTGTTAATGACTTTAGTTTGACCATCAGTTTGTGGATGGTAAGCTGAGCTAAATGATAAATTAGTCCCTAGTCTTCTCCATAAGGTTTGCCAAAAATGGCCCATGAACTTGCTATCCCTATCTGAAACAATACTTAATGGGAGTCCATGAATCCTTACAATCTCCTTAAAGAAGAGATGTGCAATATAACTAGCATCATGAGTAGTTCTACATGGAATAAAATGGCTCATCTTAGAAAATCTGTCTACCACCACATAGATGCTATCCATACCTATCTTTGTCTTGGGGAGTCCTACCACAAAGTCCATGCTCACACACTCCCAAGGCCTATTTGGGACCAGTAATGGCTGATAGAGACCTGCATTCCTTGATCCTCCTTTTGCCCTTTGACACACACCACATTGCTCCACATACCTTCTCACATCCCTTGGCAACCTAGGCCAATGGTAGGACCTCTGTACTAGATCCAAAGTTTTATTGATTCCAAAGTGTCCACTTAGACTTCCATTGTGTTTCTCTTGTATGAGATTTTCTCTCATGGATCCTCTAGGCACACATAATTGATTGCCTTTGAACAAGAGACCATTTTGAAGAGTGTAATCTGCATACTCACCATGAAAATGATTCTCAAACTCCTTGCAGACCTTGTAGGCTGATGAGAAGTCCTCATCTTCTTCATAGAGATCCTTGAAACCTTCTATCCCTATGCTCTGCAATTGTAACTCTTGGACAGTCAATAACTTCTGGCTTAAAGCATCTACCACCTTGTTAAGCTGCCCCTTTGATGGTAAAGGTAAAGGATTGGAGGTACTCCATCCACTTCAAATGTCTATTGCTAAGCTTCTCTTGAGTGTTAATGTAACTCAAAGCCTGGTTATCAGTGAACACCACAAATTCTTTTGGGAGTAGGTAATGCCTCCACTTCTTGAGAGACTGAACTAGTGCATACAACTCTAGATCATATGCTGAATACCTCTTCTTTGCCTCATTAAGCTTCTCACTAATAAATGCCACAGGCCTTCCCTCTTGACTCAATACACCCCCTACTGCAATTCCACTTGCATCACATTCCAATGTGAATAGCTTGTCAAAAGTAGGTAAGAGTAGGATGGGTTTTGTGGCTACTTCTTGCTTCAATAATTGGAATGCTTCATCAGCTTGTTTAGTCCATTTGAACTTAGTTTTAAGGCCTCCTTTTATGGTGTCAAGTACTGGTGCACATATGCCACTGAATTTCCTCACAAAATTTCTATAGAATTGGCCTAAACCATGGAAACTCCTAACTTCAGTCCCTATTTTAGGGGCAGGCCAATTCAAGATTGCCTCCACTTTTCTTGGATCCATCTTCAAGGTTCCCTCAGACACCACAAACCCCAAGTAGACTAACTCTTGCTTCAAAAAGTCACACTTCTCTAAGTTGATTGCCAACTTCTCTTCATGCAACCTCTCTAGGACTAACCTCAAATGTTCTAGGTGCTCCTCTTTGGTTCTGCTATAGATGAGTATGTCATCTAAGTACACCACCACAAATCTACCTATGAAGTTCTTCAACACCTCATTCATCAACCTCATGAAGGTGCTTGGGGCATTGGTAAGTCCAAATGGCATCACAAGACATTCATACAACCCTTCTGTGGTCTTAAAAGCGGTCTTCCACTCATCACCCTCCTTAATCCTATTCTGATGATAACCACTTTTAAGGTCCAACTTAGTAAAATACATGGCACCTCCTAAATAGTCCATCAAATCCTCTATTCTAGGAATAGGAAATCTGTACCTTATGGTGATCCTATTGATTGCCCTTGAATCAGTGCAAAGTCTCCACTTGCCTCCCTTCTTTGTGGCTAGTACTACCGGGACTGCACATGGGCTGACGCTCTTCTTGACCAATCCTTGATCCAACAACTCCTGCACTTGCCTTGACACCTCCTTGTTTTGATTAGGTGTGAGCTTATATGCCGCTTTATTAGGTAGGGATGCACTAGGGACAAAGTCTATTTGATGGCTTATAGACCTTCTTGGTGGAAGTGTTGCGGGTGCTCCATCACTCACTATGTCTTTATACTCTTGCAACATTTGTTTTACCTCCTTAGGTACTTCTGTCTGCAACTTATCTTCCTCCTCCTTTGGCTTCACAAATATGGCACATCCCACTATCTCCTCTTCATGTAGTAGGTGTAAGAACTCTTTACCAGTATTAAGTAAGACACTAGTTGTTCTTGAGGTTCCCTCATCATTCTCTATCAGAGACTGAATCTTATAGGTTCTGCTGTCCTTCTCGAAGGAAATGGAGTTCTCCTCTCCATCATAGATCATCTTCCTATCAAATTGCCAGGGTCTACCTAGCAGCAGATGACAAGCATCCATGGGTAACACATCACAAAGGATCTTATCCTTGTATCCTCCAATAGAGAACTCTACGCAAGTCTGTTCATTGACAAGCACACTTTGTCCTTGATTCAACCATGTCACCTTGTAAGGGCTAGTGTGGGGTATCTTTGTGAGTTTCAACTTCTTGGATGCCTCATCTGATATGATGTTATCAGTTGACCCTGAATCAACTATCACCTTGCAAACCTTACCAAGGATTTTGCATCTCACCCTAAACAATGCTCTCCTATGCTTAGGTTCATCCTTAACCGGCTGTCTTATCAAGACTCTATTGAACATCAGATTTTCTCCAATCTCTGATTCAATATGGTCCACCTCAGGTGTTTTTCTACTTGATGTGTCTTCATGGGCATAAGCAACCCTCTTTCCACTATTTGATGAGGTAGGCTTGTCAGGGCATCTATAGGCCGGGTGTCCCAATTGACCACAATTGTAGCATTTCATGGTTGCAAAGTAGGAATTACCCCTGCCGGTACCTTTGCCCCTATTTGGGCCCCCTTGTGTACCTCTTCCTCAAGAATGGCCTCCTCTAAGAGTGGTTTCACTGTTATACTCAGTCAACTTGGACTCTCCTTGATTCCTTTGCTCACTTGCCTTGCTTTGGTAACCACCTCGGTGATTCATTTGATCTCTACCTCTGCCTCTATCCCTGTTGTTGGAGTCTCCCTTCCTTTTATTCCTCTCTTCCACCTTAGTAGCAAGCTGATGACACTTTTGGACAGTGGTAGGAGTCCATAGGCTTATCTCCTCTTGGATGTTCCACTTTAGGCCACTTAGATACCTAGCCACCTTGATAGATTCCTCTTCTTGGACTTGGGATCTAAGACAAAGCTTTGGAAACTCCTCTATGTAGGAGGCCACATCAAGGTCTTTCTTCTTCAATCCTATCGCTTCTTATGAAGTTGGACTTCATAATCCTCTGGCAAGTAGTTCTCCTCGATCTTACTCACCATGGCCTTCTAGTTTGCAATAGGTAGCTTTCCCATACTAATTCTCTCCTCTTGCAAGTACTTCCACCATGTCAAGGCTGCCCCCCTTAGTCTTGATTTGGCAACCTTAACCTTTTGAGCTTCTGTCACACCTTCACAATCAAAATGGTTCTCCATACCCTCAATCCATTCCATGACGGTGTCAATGTCCATCCTTCCACTGAAATGTGGCATTCCTTCAAAAGCTTTTGTATTCAAAGCCTTGATGGCCTTTACAAAAGGTTCTTCATTGATTAAGGGGTCTGGTTCAGGTATGATTTCATCTAGATCAATAACTTTCTTGCCTCTGTCAATAGTGTCCACACCCCAGAGTTCTTGTGCTCTCTGATCAACCACTTCTTGCAACTTGTTCCTTATCTCACTCATAGCATCTTCAATGAGTCTATTTTTCTCCTTTTGTTCTTCTACCTCCCTATCCATCTTTGCATTAGTGACCATTATGTTCTCCCCTACTGATTCACCAAAATATAGAGACATGCACGGTCCACCAAATCTTTAACTTGCTTTGATACCAATCTGATGGGAATGGGTATGGGATAGACTAGCCTAGTCTATGCTCTTTGATCCTCTCCTTGGATCACCAGGTGTTCCAACCATACCCTAGGGTCTCTAGGACTTCCCTTGCTTGTGGAATCCCTTGACCTTTCCCAATCCACCCACCAACAACCTGTGATACTTCTCCTAAGGTCTCACCTACTCACAAGCTTAAAAAACCCTCACATAGGCTAATAAGGGTTTAGCTCTTCCTACACCTTCTTAAGTCCTAGCAAGGATAGGACAGGTCTTTGACATAGTTCTCCATCCATTCATGTGCCCCCAAGAGGTTTTTACCTTCCTATTTGTTACCAATCTCACTATTTTGCTTCTTTCCTACAAAATAGGGCTACAAGGAATGTGCCCAATTAGGCCTCCATTCCGAACTTTTAGGGCTCCCTCTTGCAAACGATGCCCAAACTTGTGAAACTTCCCAAAGATATTTCTATTCATTTGGAAAAGGCTCAAATATTTTCCTAGTTTTGGGCCTCCAAGTGTTCGTACACCACCCTAGGTGAATTTAGGGGTTTTTGAGTGTTTTTAGGCCTGCCAGGGTCACAGTGATGGTTTTCTGTCTTCACCACCTTGTCTGGATTGGTGGAAGCTCCTCCTTCTCACAAATGGTTCTTCACACACCCCTCCACAAATCCTCCAAAGGGTGCCTCCCTTCTTGTCCTTCCTTGCTCTCACGGACCTCTGCAACCTTAACCCTTCCTAGCCGGGCACAGTCTAGTCTCGCCTAGGAGTGGGTCTTTGAAAGGCTTTCCTGCATCTTCAAGGGCCCTTATTCCTTTGAGATACTGTACAGGGTCTTGACTCCTATTCCACATGGATTCATGGTGTTTCCACAATAGGGATAGGAGTTGTCAACCCATTTACACAAAACAGTCCAAAACTGGACAGTGAAAAAGTAACTCACAAAATACTTAAAGCACACAAAACCTGCGCAATAAACCTAACCTAAATGCTTAAAATGAAAGTATAAACACAATACAAGACTCTCAACATAGTTTAGTCTGCAAAACAATCCATTTTCAATCTTTTAATGCTCCATTTGTGCCGACTGGCAACAAAAACATAGTCATAGTCAAGGTCTTTTCCCTTTGGCAGTGCAATCTGACATCCAACCCCTCATTTTAGGGTTTGCAACAATATATAATGTCTTTGCCTCGGTTTGTGTGCCAAGGTTAGGGTTATCCATGCCAAGCTAAGGTTATGACCTATTAGGTGGAAAAGTTGCATGACAACTTTGAAAAGTTGTCATGCAACTTTTTGCAACTTTTGAGCAACTTTTGCAATGTTGCTTTTCTTGACTTTTAGGCCTACATGGGGCTATCCTATGGACACAACCATACTAAAAGGACCCCAAACTCATCAATGGGCACACATACCCTCTACTCCAAAATAAAACTCAACCTAGACCCTTGAACCTAGGACCTAAACAAGACCAATGAGCTCTTGGCTCTTATTACATTCACATGGCTTCTTAAAGAAGCAAAATCCCAAGAAAATGCAAATGGAGGAAGACCTTATAAGGGTGCTCTTGCACCAAGGAGCAACTCTTTTGATGTAGAGGCAAGCGGGGGATGAGAAGCCTAGTGCATTTATGAGCTCTCCTTTCAAAAGTGCTGAGGTTAGATATTCTGCTCTTGAAAAACATGCCTTTGCATTAGTAAGAGCAGTCAAGAAGTTTAGACATTACATCTTGAGGAGTAAAATTTATGCAATAATTCCTAACCAAGCAGTGAAGTCACTACTCATGCAGTCTGAACTGGGAGAACACCAAGGGAAATGGATGCAAATATTGCAAGAATTTGACTTAGAGATGCATCCAATGAATTTGGTCCAAGGACAAGGATTGTCTTAGGCCATGGCGACCAACATCCCTCAAATCTAGTGCCAACAGTATACATTTAAGTCATTCACTCAGGACCCTTGATACACGGATTTGGTATTTGTATTGTTGAATAATAGGTGTCCTGAGGGATTGACAACCACACAAAGGTGAGCATTAAGGCTCAAGAGTGCTAATTATATGATCAAGGATTTGGCACTCTATAGGAAAAATTATGAGGGTATCTACCTTCGGTGCCTTGATCATCAAGAAGCCCATAATATGGTTGAGGAATTTCATAGGAAATATGGTACTGGTCATGGGTCAGCAGATGCAACTGCACATCAAATCTTGAAGGCTGGATATTATTGGCCTAGCATATTTAAGGATACTCATGAGCATGTTTGACATTGCCATACGCGCCAAACTGCAGCCTCTAGAGAAAGAAATCTCGCTATGCCTCTCCAACCAGTGTTCGAGGTAAGACCTTTTGCTCAGTGGGCATTGGATTTCATAGGTGTTATTAACCCTAACTCATCTAAAGGAAATAAGTTTATTCTTACATCAACAGAGTATTGTACCTAGTGGACAGAAGCCATTGCATGCCGAAATGCTACTACTGAGGTAGTCCTGAAATTTATTGAAGAGCATATCATCACCAAGTTTGGTATGTCGTTCGCTCTGGTATGTGATAATGGTCCTGCTTTTACTTCTGCACAGTTGATGCAATAGTCATACTAATATAAAGTGATATTAAAATTTTCATCCAACTATTACCCGCAAGGTAATGGGGTAGCTGAATCGACGAACAAGAACATCCTAGATGTCATCAAGAAGTTACTCGAGAAAAACCCTACGGATTGGTATAATCAACTGAGATATGTCTTATGGGCTGATCGAACCAGAGTAAAATCTGCCCTGGGAACTTCTCCATATTACTTTGTCTATGGCCAGACCCCTGTTTTCCCAATCAACTTGCAAATACCGGTCCTCCAATTAATGAAAGAACTTGACATTGAGGATCAGGTAGAGGTTCACCTTTTAAAATTATTAAGACTTGATGAAAAAAGGATTAATACGCTACAATACTTTGCCAAGCATCAAGCCGTTGTTAAGCGATGGTTTGATAAAAGGGCCAAGGTGAAAGCTTTTCGGATCTTTGACCTAGTCCTGTTATGGGACAAGGCCAAGGAAAAGAAAGGTGATCATCACAAGTTCGAAAGATTGTGTTTAGGTCCTTACCAAATAGCTGAAATTTTAGGCGAGAACACTTTTAGGTTAAGCTCTCTGACTGGAGAACTGGTACCATTTCCCATCAATGGTCAGTTCCTCAAGCACTATTTTGATTAAATCCTCAAGAAAGCTTGACTTGTTGTATATAGTAGTTAGTTGTTCTCTTTTTGGTTGTGCTTCGTGTTTTTGGGCCTTGTTGTGTGTTTTCCCTTTTATTTCTGTTTTCTTTGCTTGTTTGTTCTTTTGTTTGTTGAGTCGGGGTATGCATGTTTTGTTCTTAAAGATTTTAAAAAGAAGTAGGTATCCTTTGTATAACATCTTGCCAAATTCCGAGAGACTTTGACTCTCTGCTATTTATGATTTCATTGTCATTTGGTTAAGTTTGAAACCTTTGTCTATACTCGTTCAAAGTGGTTTATAATTGTTTAAATATGATGTGAGTCTTGACTTTCAATTTGGGAAAGGCTAGTTTGATAAACTCAACACTAACGTCACATTAGGATACATCAGAAAGGTTTTGTGAGATAACAGATAAACTAGTTGTCAAGTGAAAAATCCAAAGTCAAGGTGTTTCATGTTATTCACCATGGCTCCCAACCCAGTTATCGAACTTCAAAGTTTGAAAGTTGCTTAAAAGTTTATTGAAGAAAGGAGTCATTCTCTATATCCTATAATGTTTTAAAAAAAAAATGCGAAAGAAAGAGAAAAGAGGAAAAAACTAAGAAATGATCCTCTTAAGCAACTCAAATGGGTGTTTCAAGTAACTTCCACCGGGGCTATGGACGCCTGGCTGGCAGTGGAGCATTGTTTGATGGGAACTAGAGGTATCTCTGTCGGGGCTATAGATGCCTGATTGGCAGCCGAACTATGCCCAGGATAACCTTGCACGAAACACGCTTAATGACTTCACCTATGTAGCTTGTGCCTAGTTTCCTCTGATTATCTACATTATTGAAATGATGGAGTAACAAATCATACACACACACTTAAGAGTTAATCATGTCTATTCCTCGTCTTGGTTGTTTGTTCATCACTTCATTCATCTTTTACTCTTATACATCCTTTTGAATGATAATAGCCTTAAGTGTCGGGTTAACTAGAGATTCTGAAATTCTAAATTGCCTATAGCCATTTTTCCCAGACAGTCACCATTTGTGATGCCTAGCATATCTATTTTCCCATTAGTCTCCTTGAGTCGAAATGTGTGCCCTTTTTTTTTCTTTTTTTTTCATTTTTGGTTCTTACCTCGGAACTCCGGACTCCCAGAGTCCCGAGGTCTTTTTGTCTTTTTACCTCCAAGTTGTGAAATTTCGGACCTCTGAGCTTTCCTTGGCATTTTCGGGCATTTCGATTCACCAGGTTGGTGAATTTTCTTGCCCTTGTTGTGTTTTCTAGGCTAGTTTTCCTTTCCTTTCCCTTTCGATTGTTTTTCTTTTTGTTTTCGCATTGTTTTTGTTGTTGTTACGTGCCCTAGTTTTGAGCCTGGAACCCCAGATCTCCGAAGTTTCGGGTGGTTTCCATTTCCACCACCTCGGAACCCCGGATCTCCGGAGTTCCGGGTGGCTTCTATTTCCACACCCCGAAACCCCGGATTCCCGAAGTTCCGGGTCACCACATTCCATGACCCGGAACCCCGGAGTTCTGGGAGGTTTTTGTGTAGACCTAACCTTGGAACCCCGGATCCCCGGAGTTTTGAGACTTCTCCCCTTGTGCCTAACCCGTGACCTCGAAGTCCCGAAGCAAATTAAAGTTTATGCCTAATTTTGGAGACTGAAGATTTGTGTTTTGCTTGCAGGTTCGAGTGGTTAGATGGACTCATTCGCTAGCAACAGAGGCAAAGAAATTGATAGACTCCCAACCACCATGAAGTACCATTACCAGGGACAGGTCCATGTCTTAAAGCTTGAGGATCAAATCAGATGGGTTACAGACACTGAAATCGACCACATAAAAATAGAAGATATCAGAACTCAATTGAATAAACCGAGCCTGGAGGCCCTCCACCGAAGAATCAAGAGATCCGGCCTAGTAGAGGCCACTATATTCCCACAATCGTTGTAGGCACCAGAATTAATAATGGCCATTGCACCATTTTTCAATGCAGAGACTAGAAAGTGCACAGATGCACAGGGAAAAAAAATTATAGACTTATCCCCAGATATGCTTGGATTCGTCTTTGGTATCCCCCCAGGGAAGAAGTGTTTCTGCTAACTGAAGAAGAGGCCTTAAAGGCATGGAATGACAAAATATTAGCCAGTAAGAGGCACATGAATGCCAATTGGATAGAAGAAGAAAAAAAGACAGGGCTTAAAGCAACAGAGATCCTAAGGGTGGATTTCAAAGAACCTCAAAAGGACCTAATCATTATGCTCAACAGGGCCTTTGGCAAGCCAGACTGCAAGCACTTCCATCCCTAGATGTTCCAGTTCATGAGCACTATCTTAATAGGGAAAAAATACTTTGATTGGCCACAGATCCTCTCTGATAATATCTGTAAGCAGATGAAAGAGGTGCAACATACCCAAAAGTTCTTCTTCACATCATATATCATCTGGGTAGCTGCCAGAGTTGGAAAATTCCCAGGCCTACAGGTGGAAGGACAATTGGGAGAGAAGGAAGGACAAAAGAAGATATGGGAGTATTATTCCCAACTCACTCTAGCCAATGCTAAGGTGCACTTAAAGAGAGTTAATGCTTCCTTTGTTTTCCTGATAATCATCAAATTGATAGGGGATGCAGGATACTGGATTAGCCTAGAGGCTATGGCTATCATCTGAGAGTGGGCATGTTGGTTCATCCAAAACCCATGCTCCACTTACATCAGGGTTAGTGGATTCACAGGGAACCCGATGCTGCTACCTCATTATTGCAACGATAGGGTAATTCTGCTAGAATATGTAAGGCAACTTGTAGGCCTCCAGTCATTGCTATCATCAAAACATAAAACAAGAATTGATTTCTCAGTGTCTGTTGGACACTTTGCCTGTTCCAAGATACAAGTGGAAAAACTGGCAGAACAAGAGCTTCAAGATTTAAACTTGAAAGAATATGACCATGCTAGGGAATTTTATGATCCCTATGGGAAGCTCAAACAAGCTATGCCTAAGGCATATGAGGGGCACAGGCCCAACCTGGAAGACTTTTGGGCCAACTTACAAGATAGTTTTAAGGTCAGAGAAAAGAACTATAATAGGTTATCTGTCCCACAGGTAAGAGATTTTGGTATTGAGACTAACCTCCCTAAAGACCTGAGGGATGTTGGAGAGTTACTTGATCCAGTCTATAGAGGATCAGGTATAGATAAGAGGCCCCTCTCCCCACTAAAGTGGTCTGTAACCGAAGATACAAATATGGAGAAGGTCTCCCAAGCGGTCATCAAATGGACTAAACAATGGTTAAGCCAGAGGGTAAGGCCCAGCGTATCAAAAATAAAACAAAAGGAATCCACCTCAGGGGTAACTCAGTCAAGAGGCCATAAGGAGTATGCTCGAAAGACAAGGTCAACCTCAAGGCATAATACCTCCACCGACCCAGGTGTGGAAGACAAGCCTCAAGAAAGCACTGAGGACTTATTGAAGAAACTCCAAGAAAAGATGAGGGATTCTGAACTATTGAAGAAGGCTGCAGAACTAGGGGTTACCCATGGGCTGGGCGAGGTGCCACTCGCCAAAGTTCTCCCACCAAGGACGGTTATAGGCCACACTAAGGGAGAGGGTACCTGGGAACAAGAAGAGAATGTAGAAGCTAATGAGGAGATACCTGCTCAACCACCTTCGACAGGTACAACAAGTGCTCCAGGCACCACTGCTCCTACACTACCATTAGTCAATATATCTGTAGAACAGTCCGGAGTGCAAGGCTTCACATCCACCACTGAAGGGGTGAAAGTTAGAAATGTCAAGTCTAACTCCGATCAAGAAGAAGAGGATCTTGAGCAACAATGACTGCTAGAAGGTGAAGGGGGTGAGGCTAAAGACGTATTGAATGAAAGGTTGATCCTAACTCTCGAAGATCAAGAGGACCTTCTTAAGGATATAACAGCTGGGCAAGTAGAGATGAAGGTAGGTGATGAAGAAATGGAATTCAATAAGGAGGTCAGTGGCAAGCTAGGAGAATTACACAAACAACAAGCTCTCCAAGCTAACCTAGCCCGCCAGATTTCCTCACCCCAAGGTCCTGGGCAAACGAGAGCTGAAGCAAAGGAGCAGGCAGACGTTCATGTCATAACTGTGGATATTGTATCACATCAAGGTAATAAAGAGGAAGATATACCACAATGGCTGGAGTTTACCTTTGGGAAGAAAAAGAGAAAAGCAGAACTCCCAGAGGTCTCTCTACAACAAGTAATCACTGAGGAACCTCCAAAGGTTAAAAAGCTGAAAATCATCTATCATTTGTCAAAAACAGATTCCGGTGAGGTGATTGCAGACGTGGCAGTACCACATGAAGTTGAAGGACAAGTTTCTCCCAAGTATCAAATATCCTAGGTAAATTTGGGTATGCAAACCAAGTGGGGAGAGCTAGATACCTTGGAGCTAGCCACAAGTGATGTTAGAGGGCGCGTTGAAAAGGAGCATACCTCAAATATGGAGCTTAAGGTGCAACTTGGGCAATATAAACAACTCCTGATAGAAATGAGTAAGCCTCTAGACTCTTGTAGAACGGATGACCTACCTTCAACCTCATCACTGCCAGAGGGAGAAGCAAAGGCACTAGTGGAGGTGAGACGAGTGGCTGTTGCCGCCAAATCTTGGACCTAGGTAAATGCAGCCAAGCTTAGGTTGTTCTTGCAGAATACAGTAGAAATATACCGTAAGGCGGTATAGGTAGGTGGAGCTTTGGCAACTTGCTCCACACAATGGGAGCGTAAGGAGAGCACTTTCAATAAACAACTCCAAATTTTGAAAAGGATACTACAGTTAGGGGAAGATGTGATAGTAAAAGAGGACCTCTTAGGAGGAGATAGCTATGAAAACTTACAGTCCTATGTATACATTTTGGAGCTGAAGATAGAGATGTATCAGCAGTATATCAAGGATATGACTGACATTCAAGACCCTCTCCTCAGGGAAATTTTGTCATATGAGAATTTTGTGATGAATATACTGGGACCTTTTGGCCTCAGAATAGCTGATATGAGAATAATGGACTAGCAACAAGTTTTAAATCAGTGGGATGCATATGAGGCACATCACCTAGGACCTGCTGCCCAGTTCGATGTCGCCCTTATGGATAGATACACACAGCTGATTACTCAGTGTCAAGAGGTGGCGAATACGGTGAAGGAGTTAGAGGAACAAGGAGCACATGCAGATGAGGTTTTGAAGAAGTATAAATTTAGAATTAAGCATGTAGCTAATCCTCCAGTCCAAGCAGTTGCATGTATAATTGAAAATTATAAAGCTTTTACCAAGAAATAAAAGTTAAGCACACAATTGCTAAAGATAGCAAAGCTTTTCCTTGTATTTTAAAACTGCTGCTCCTACTCAAGTTCCAATTTTGAGAGAAATCCTGCATGATTACGAAAACTTGGCTCACCAAGGAGGGTCTTTGTAGTGCTCATGCAATCCCCATTTTGTAGTTGTTAATTGGAGTATCAAGGCAGAAACTTGCAAGTTAACTGTGACTCCTAGGATCAGTTCTTAATTTAGAATAGAGTTATTTCCTAGATAGTAGGGTGGAAAACTTCTATAAATTGAGAAGTTGGATTCATTTTTAAAGGTCCCAAATTGATGATTTGTGGCCTACTTAGAGATTTTAGAATATTTTGTAGATTGTTAAGAAGTTTGAGTTATTTTTGTTATACATTCATGGAGATTAATATGAAAAGAATCTTGTAGATTGCCTGATCTACGTTTATATTCTATCAAATTGTTTTATGTAATCCGGTAACGTCTATTATTTTGAGTTAGCACCGTGGTTTAATCTTTTTGTCTATCACTTTATGAATCATATTGCGCACGTCAGTGGTATATGAGAATTATTGGGCTAGGCCATATTGTTGATGATTTTATTTCCATAGATTTGTGAAATTGATGATTTTACAGGTTTTTCTGGAGGTTCGTTGTTGAATGCTAACTTGGAAGATATTTGATAATTGCTTAGATTGCAGGGAAATGACTAAGTAGTTCATTAAGTTTTCATTATATTGATCTTTATTGTTACTTTCTTGTTTCCCTTTACACTTCACATTTTATTTCCCTAGAAAATCTTAAATAAAAAATACAAAAAAAAGAGGAAGTGCAATTATCCATAACCAATGAGATTTAGTTGTAACCAGCAGGCCCCTTTACAGGTATAACCACATCAACCATTGGGCTATCCATCACCATCGAGACCCAACTACAGAGACCTTGGAGTAGTGAGCTCTTCCAAAATCGTTACTTTTCAGGAGAGGTGGTGAGTGTTTGCATTAACTACCTGACTGTTGGTGAGTGTGTCAAAACACCCGTCAACAGGAACTAGTTTGAATATTTGGATCAAGGATGGTTTTTGAAAGTTGAATGTGGATATATGAAAAGCAAAAAAATCAAATTTTACTATTAGAGAACTTAATAATGTTGTTAGATATTCTTTGGATACTATTACTCTTTCTTATGAAGTTGACCCGTTTGCTTCGGATAATTTATTACAAAAGAACCATAATATATTTCTTGTAATCAAATTGTGACTACAATACAATATCAAAGTATGCCCCCTCCTTTATTTAGAGATATTTTGATAGAATAACTCCTTGCAAAAAATATGCATCTACAATCTCCATCCAATCATCTAAATATATAGCCAACCCTAAACAAGAAACCATAAATGGTTTCAAATACCATGGAATACTACAGGTTAAATGTAATGTGCAAATCCCCATGCAAGATTCCATCACCTAATGTCCATGATGGTCACCATGCTAAATGTAGAATGGGCAATACCTATCTATTCCTATCTTGAGATTTAAATTGTACTTGGTATTAGATGTATGTGTGATGCTAGATGATCACATTTTGATGCTATAGCTAGATGTATTGTATTATGGAGATGTTTAAAAAAAAAGTTTTCCCGTCAGGTTTTCCCTTGGTCCTTTGGATAAGACATTACAAAAATTAATTTATGTCATAAACATTTCATAAACAAACACCAAACTTAGGCGCTCCACTTTCAATTCATTCAATTTTCAAAGATGCTCTATGCCATGCCACAAGTTGGTCACAAGTCTTCATCACTTTTTTACTCCACCTTGTAACACCCTTTTATATGCTCTTGGAAGCATCATGATATATTTTACAACTTATAGTTTCATAGATTCTCTTACAAATCTTATTTTTCATTAGATAATCTTACATAGTGTCATAATATAACCGATGTGCATGAAATGGAGTGCTACACTAAGTGGGATGCCACTTTCCATGTGGGTTATTAAATATGCAAAATAAATGATAACCCGAACACTAGGACTTGCAAGGTGTATGACACCAAATCTCAACATTCTCTTACTTGTCATATACCTTGCAAGAGTAAAAAGGAAAACCAACAATTTGTGAACTACCTAAAGACTAAAAAGATCATAGAATTGCTACACCAAATGTATTATGAACTTCTTTGCGCTTACTCACTTTACTAAAGAATTTACAACTTTCAATAGAATATCAACCTTCTCTAGCATAACCTTCCCATCCTCCACCATGCCACAAAAAAAATATTTTTGAAAATCAATATGCTTTGTTCATGCATAGTAAGTTAGGTTCTTTGTTAGGCTAGTGGCACTCTGATTGACATATTTAGTTTTCATTGCTCTTTGACTTTGATGAGGACGATGGTGGTAGGGATGTTGCAGCTTTGGGCAGGTGGGTGGGTTGGTTTTTCAGTGGCTGGCTCTTTTTGTTAGTTTTGGTCTCTTTGTGACCACTTTTCCTTGGCAGAAGAAGATCTTTCTTGTGCTTTGCGGTGAGGAAGCTATTCCTCCATTTGGTTCTTGACCTGCTCTACATCAAGTGGATTCACTTAGTTGTAGCTTCTAGGATTTCTATTCTTTCCTAGTTGATCCCCTTTCTTTGGTTGGATCTTGTGGCCATGGGTGCTTCCTCTGTCCCTTGTGGTTTCTAGTTTGTTGGTGCCATTTTTGGGAGTGATTTTTGTTGAGGATGAAGTGTTTTGTTTGTAGGGGTCAATGGATTTTTGGAGGACGACGCAGTTGTTTTCTTTCGAGTGGCTTTGATGGTGGCTTCAATGGCTTTTCCCTAGAGCTTTGTCTCTCAGCTCGTTGCCATTTTTGGTGGTGCTAGGGTTTTATTCCTAGCTTGTGGGGTTGAGGCCCTTTCTTCCTCCTCTAGGGGTTGTTTTTGGTGTTTCTTGTGGGGTTTGTTATCTCTTTATGCTTTTATCTTTAGCCCTTGTTCTATTGTTTACGAAGGAAACAATTTTGTCTGCCCTCTTTATGATTTGCTGGCTTCCATATTTCTTGGATCCATTTTTGTGGATAAGCTCTATTTTTGGTTGAGTCTTCTCTCAAGTTTTGAGGCGTTATTTGACCTTGTGAGCTTTTTTGGTATCCTGTGGTCTTTGGTTTGTAGGTTTTGGTTTTGGGGTTGTGTTGTCCTTTTCTTGGTATTTTCCTCTATTATTCCTATCGAGGTGGATTCCTCTCTTGTTGAGGTGGAGAGTCTTCAGGTGGGAAAGACTAGGGCTTGGTTATCTTAGCTGCTTTCTTCCTCTTTTGTTGACCCTTTTGAGGTGATGAAGTTTCCTATTGAGGTGCAGATTGGTTGTGTGGGAGAGGCTGGAAGCACTTGTTTAGAGGCTTTTTTTACATGGTTCTGGATCTGTGGCTACATGGGAGTTGGGGAGGCTCAGTTTTGGCTCTTCTTGCTGTTGGGTTGTTCCTCTGCTTTCCCTATGGAGGTGGGGGCTTCTTTTATGGAGGTGGAGATAGTCTATGCTGGTGAGGTGGGGACCTACTGTAAGGGGCCTATGTTGTTCTTTTATTGATGGTTATGGGAGCCATTCCAAAACCCACGGTGTTGGTTTTGGGAGCTTGCAAAAACCCCTTTTTGCTGCCCTTATTCATGACTCTTTCTTTTTGGGAGGTGCAGGTGCTATCTATTTCTTGGAAGGTTATGGGAGCCCTTTTAAAACCCATTATTCTAGTGCACTTTTTATGTAATATCTTTTAGTTACTAGAGTTGAAGGTTACCTTGCCAAAACTCATGTTTTAGGTTATGGGAGCCTTGCAAAACCCTTTTCTATTGTCCATTTGACATCTCTTATTTGATGGCTTAGGTCTTGCGGGTGTCTTAGCAAGATCTTTGATGCCTATTTTTTATTTTTTGGTTGTCAGTAGATTGCTGGTAGTTTTTGGTGTATCTTTTAGCAACAATTTGTTTATGGGTTCTAGAATCCTGCTAAGTCCAAAGGGTTTTGGGTCCCCTCAAAACCTGTTTGATCCTTAATTAAAAAAAATTGTAATAAAATAACTTGAAGAATAGAAGAATATAATAGGAAATTTCTTGCAAATGTTTGATAATAACAAGCTTCTTCAAGGGGAAAAGCCTTCAAAAGTCTTCAACATGAATAGGATTGAAATATGATGATGATAAGCTAGCCTCTTCCTGCTATATATACCATACTTATGTCATGGGTGTCATCCAAGCCAACCTAACTACCTACGTAAGACTATTTTAATAATCATATTACATAGTTAAGGTTTATGCTAGCCACAATCCAACTACACATATCCCAATGTACACTATAGGTTAAGGGCATAGCATGCCCCACCTTCACATAGGCATTATCTTTGATATTGATCAAATGTGGATGCTTTTATACAAAATATTCATCCTCTCATTTGACATATTTGATAAAAGCATTCTTCCACTGGATGAGGTAATTTACCATTGTCCTAGTTGTCAATTTCTTTTTATATTTTGAGATTCACTCTAGATCCAAGATTATTCTTCCATCTTCATCTAGCTCATGTAACATTGTTTGTGTAGATATCTATTGACCAATAAACTTGTTTAAATTTGAGACATGAAAAATTGGATGTATCTTTGTTGTTGGAGGTAACTCAAGGTCACGTGCAACATTACCAACGTTCTACAAAATACGATATAGACCATAATATTTAGGTGACATCTTATTTCTCTTCTCTTGTTGTTTTAGTGATTTTTTAAATACAAATAAGATATCAAGAAAACATAATCACTCACTTCAAACTCCTTTACTAAGGTGTTGGTTATCTTATTATTTAATTTAGTTTTGTGTCATGTTCAAGATCTCCTTGGGACTACAATGTATATTTTGTGATAATTAATTTGATCTTCCATTGTTTGAAAACTTAATCCATCTTTTAATGATGTGATGGAGGGGAGATGGTATCAATATAACCCATAAATGGTGACATTTTTATAGCACTATAAAAGGAATTTTTATACTACCATTTAGCTATTGGAAACCAAGCCACCAATTAAGACTGCTTATATAAAATAAAATAATGTAGATACCCCTCCAATCACTTGCTGATGATCTTAATTTGCCCAATTGATTGACATGATGTGAAAATATAAAAATCATGTCAATACACAACTAAGAGAATATTTATCCAAAAGTTACTTGTAAATATAGGATCACAACCACTGAAGACAACCTTTGGGTTATCATGTAGCTTTTTGTAAATTACCCATAAATTATTTTTCCATTATATTTTATATAAAATGATGATATAGCACACAATAATGGACATAATTGATAAGTCTGTCCATTACTACCATGATGACACTCATACCTTTTGAATTTGGAAGGCATATGATGTGAAATCCATGGAGACCGCTTCTTATTGTTTTATAGGTATAACTCTAGCAGAAAAAGGACTAGGTGTCTTAATTATCTTAACTTTATTTCTTTGACATACCAAACATTCCACCACAAAATTTTGAACATCATCTTTAAGCTCTTCCCAAAAGAAATCCCATTTGATTCATTGATGGCGTCAAAAGTCTTGAATGACCCTCAACTAGAGATCCATGGAGCTAATGTAAAATTTTGTGTTTGAGAATGAAATTATTGCATATATATAACATCTCTTTATATGAGGATTCTCCCTTTCAATTTTTTTTATCTAATCTATCAAGGATCATTCTACAATTATTGAATGAGATTTCATATAGTAGCACTATTTTCCATTCTAATTTTACTTGAATTCAATTTACCTATGATATTGAAATGACACATAATAATGCCTCATCCTTTTCATCCTTTTTGGATAGTGTGTCAACTACTACATTCTTCTTCCATTTCTTATACATGTTCTCAAACTTATATCCCAACATCTTGATGATCTAATTTATTGTTCTTAAGAGGACAATTATTGCTCTGAAAAATATTTTAGGTTATCATGATCTATCTTTGATTTGAACTGTTTACCCATCAAATATGACCTCCACTAGTTGATTGCATGAAGAATAGATAGCATTTCATTCTCATAAATAGGTTTAAGTAGATACATACCCTTCAATTGATGAATTTCAAAATCAATGGGCCTAGCTCCTTGCATGATAGCCACTCCTATACTATTCCTCAAAGCATCACTCTCCATAATAAAATTCATAGTGAAATTTGGAGTAGGTGGAACTAGAGTGGCATACGTAGCCTCATCTAGTATCTCAACACTATTTTAGCTACCTCATTTTATTGGAAAATACCCTTTTTCAAAAGTGCTATGAGGTGTTCTTTTATGTAGACAATGTTATTTACAAATTGTCTAGTATCTAATGAACCTTATGAAACCCCTCAAGTTATTAATAGTTAGGAATAAACCACTCCAACATATAATTTATTTTATTTGGATCAAATTTTATTCATTCTCGAGACATAATGTGACCTAAGTACTCCACCCCCTTAAGTCCAAAAATACACATAGAAGTTTTAGCATTAAGATTATATTATTAGAGAATTTATAATGCTTGATCAACATGATAAAAGCGGTCTTCCATGCCTTTCTATAAATCAATATATCATCAAAGAAAAGTGATACAATCTTCCTCAAAAATGGTTTGAAGATGAAATTTATCAAACTTTGAAATGCAAGAGCATAATTAGTATGATCAATGCCATTACTGGAACTCATAATAGCCCTCATGAGTCCTAAATGTTGTCTTGGGAATATCTTCTTTCTAAATTCTTATTTGGTGATAATCAAATCTAAGAACATTTTTTTCAAAAATCATAGCTCCATTTAGCTCATCTGAGAAATCAAAATAATTGGAACAGGAAGCTTATTTTTGATGTTTTATTTGCTTAATTCTATATAGTGTAGAGAGATGCACCAAGTGTCATCCTTCTTACCTACCATCACCACTAGAGAGGAATAAGTAATTTGTCTCAATAGATAATACCTACTTCTTACATCTCTTGTAGCATCTTAATTTCACTCTCTTGGATATATTAGTACCAATAAAGAATAATTTTGGGTGGTTTCCACCCTAACACTAGTTGAATGCCATGCTCATATTTTAGCATATCTTTTAATATTATTAAGTATTTGTCCATAATAGTATGTAGATTTTGTAGTTTAGAACCTTTTGTTGGTTGGTTCTCTATTGAAAATATGATTAGTATACAAACCCATCCACACCCTATTTTAAAATCTTCTACATTTGATGAGATCTCACTAGTTGCAATGTTGAATATAACCCATTAATTCACATCTCGTTTTCTTTAATTATAAATCCATGAAAATATCTTGTAAATTCACCTCAAGCATTCCCAAGGTAGCTAGCCATTATATTCCCAAAATAATGTTAGCTCCACCCTAGGAATGGTAAACATACGATTATCTAGTTTATATTCTCCCATAGAGAGCTTAATACTCTGACATTTGCAATAACTATCTACGCCACCTTCTACATTCATGAATTGAAACTCTAGAGCTCAATAAAAAATAATTTGTGTATAACTAATTGACTATTGATAAAGTTGAGTACTTATTGACTCAAGTATTATTATCAACTTCCATTTTTTGAAAAACCTACCACTTTGAGGTTTTTTGGAGTGCTAATACATACAAGTGTATGACAAGAAAGTGTGTTGTATTTTTTCAATTCTTCCAAAGCCTCATTATCCTCCCTTGCAATGTATTTCTCCATTCCTTCTTCATTGATAAATTTATTTTAAGGGAATTTTTTTCTCCATACTCATGTCTTCAATTGTACTTGTCACAATTAATGCATAACTCTTTTTCTCTCTTCTCTTTAATTTTTTTAGGAGTTAGTCTAGTAGCCTAGGATTGATTCTATCTCTCGTGATTACCAATACTTGCCTTAATGAAGCCTCAACTACAACATTCTCCTTTCATTTCTTATGTATTATCTCAAAGTCATATACCAACCTATTTTTGACCCCCTTTTTGTTGATCTTTAGATGACAACATTTGTTACAAGAGATATTTGAGACTATCATGATTTATCTTTGATTCAAAGTGTTTTCCCATTAGATAAAGTCTCCATTACTTGAATATACACAAGATAGCCAACATTTCTTTCTCATAAATTGGCTTCGAGAACCTTACATTTTAGTTTGTGGATCTCAAACACTATGGATCTTCCTTCTTATATAATTATCAATCTTATGACATTACTTAAAGCTTCATATTCCCCAATGATTTTTTAAAACAAATGCGAGGTAGAAAGGACTATATTTGTTCACATGGCTTCCTTGAGCTTCTCAATTTCCGTTGTAGTCACCACAATCTACTAAAATGAATCCTTTTTTAAAAAAGCTGAGAGGTGATGCAATGTTATGATAAGAATTGTAATCTCTATAAAACTCACATGTTCTTGAGGATCTTAAGAATTTTCTATTATACAATGGTCTTGATATTATAAGGGCTCACCTTATCCTTCTCATGTGAAAATATGACCTAGGTACTCCACTTTCTAACTCCAAATACACACTTGGATGACTTATGATATAGTTGACAATTATTAGGAATGTCTTGTTGGGTGAAATTTTGTAAACTCGAGGAGGCTTAAAAAATGTGGATTTCACCACAGTGTGTGACACAATACCTCTCAGAAGGCAAGATATGGTCTCTCCTATTTATAAGGGAAGGCTCCCCCTTTCTACTACAATATCTATCTATTCTTAATCTACCTACTAACTTTACACTATTTTCAGGATGATACAATAACTTAGTTCTATTTTTTAGAACAAGTTTTTCTCCAATTCTCTATTTAGAACATAGAAACAAAACAATTCTAACTTGCTGTAATCTTAAAAATCTATGCTAAACGGAAGCAAAGTGCCCATGAAAGTGCAATTTTTTTTGTTGCTTCCTTTTCTGAAAAATGACTTAAGGGATGAGCCTTTTGTATACAAAAGAGCTCAAAGTCTCCTTCAAACACTCAAGTCCTACTAGCCACTGTAACCCAAATATTGATATATTGTAAGCACAAAGTATTCCAAATATATCATAAAGCTTTCTACTTTAACAAGATAACTCAACATAGCACAAAGTCTTCACCTTATTATCCACTTAATATAAATTTTTCAGTAAGATATCATAACACAAAGTCTACGATATTTTACTTTATCTCTTTCAACTCAAATAATTTTTACAAAGTAAGATATAATCTCAAAGAAAGTAGAAAAGAATGACATAAGAAGATTCCATCACACAATAAAGTAGTCCCAAGATAAATATTGGATGCAACTTATTTTTTTCTTTGATTAAATTTCTTGAATACACTAGTACAAGCTCAAAGTCTTAGACAACTTTTCAATTTTGTAGAGTTTCAACATATTAGTCAAAAAAAGATCCTTATTACAAAAATATCCCTCACATATATAGAAGACGTATGATGCACAAAAATAGGGAAAGTTACAACTAATTATGACTAAGTCAAAATTAGAGACCTATTTGACTTAGGACACGAGTAGTCCTACATGTGTACTAGAGCATATATGAAATGTCACTTAAGGTGTCAATTGGAATTATAAAATGCCACTAGAAAAGCATAAAATAATCTAAGTATCATTATCTTCACGTTGATCTCGTTCTTGGAATTATTGAAACTTTTGTAGAGCAATGTTCATATGAGCTTCATTAGGTCTCTGAGTATGACTGGTGATGACCTTGACCCATGTAAGAGAATCTCCCAAATGAACACATCATTTCTTATGTTTCTTCAAGAGAGAATCTAGAAAATACAGAATAAACTGAAGATCAACCAACTTATCATAGAGGAAAAAGAGAAGAGCTCTCTCTCAATTTCAGTGGTTAGAAACAAACTAAATTCTTTGATAACCATATCCCCATCTAGAACTTTTTGGCTTTCATCTAAGAAAGTGGAAGGAATTTTTGATACTTTGTCAATAATCTCTTTCTTTATACCCATGCATTCCTTCTAAGCCTTTCTTAGGCCTTTGATAAGCCACTCCAGAGTATTCATTTGATGCTCTAATGCTTCTTTCTATTCTACATACATATATCAAGAAGGGATGACACCATTTCCACCAAAACATCCGAGTCGAAATCTTCAAGTTTCAACCATATATCAAAGTCTTTCTCCCGTGTTTACAACTCTTGAGAAAATATTTATATAGTGTTATCCACCTCAGTCTTCATAGTATCAATATTCTCGACTATGATAATAGCTAAACTCAGGATCCTTGTTCCTTGACTAAGCATTCTATCCATCTATTCATCCACTGCTCAGCTCCGCGAAGCTCCTTGCTCAACTTGCTTGATAACCTATTCATCAAGTAATGAAGTCACTAGTTCAATTGCTTTAGAGGACTTGGTTAGCTTGATTATAACAGTAGAGAGTTGTTCAACTTGTGCTTTAAGCTTATCTTTCTTGATTTTATCCTCATCATATCTATCAATAAGAGCATCTAACACTACTTGGATATTTCCTTTGAAAATTCATGAGTTTGCTTGCCCAAATCAAACCTGTTAATAGTATAATCAGAGTCTTGAACTTGATCAATGTCTTTATTAGTAGGAGGAATGAAAATCTATGCATATTTTTTCTTAGCTTTATCTACCTTTATCCTTGAAAAATACTTGGATTTCTTAGTAGTCTTAGGTTTGGTGGAAATGAGCTGATTGAAATAAAAACCATCTAGAGAAACAACTTGTTTCTTCCTCTTAAGAGCATTGGAGAACAACCATGGTGGTAAGGAAGAATCATCATCAACATTTGTGACTAAAACTTGCGATGGATTTTCTTTTTCTTGAGAAGTAGTAGCCACACTAGGTGAAGTTGTAGTAAAAATGATGGAAGGATTCTCAAGAGATGACTCATTAGTTCTAAGACTAGTCTCTATCATGAATTTATCAATGCCATCTAGCATGGTGGATGACACTTCAGACACATTTGGAAAGGTAGAGAAAACATTCTCAATATTATCACGAGGGGTGTCCAAGGTAGACTCACTAGTACCAGTGGAAGTATCATGCACAATTATACTAGGAGTAATATAAGTTACAGTAGATCCAAAAGGTTCTAATTCAATGGTAGAAACAAGATCATGAACCATTGTTGAGGAAGAAAGAGATACTTGTGGAAAGGACTCATGATTTGACTAAGAAGTCTTGGAATATTGTGGTAATACTTCCTCATCATATTCATCATCATATCCATCATCATGTTCCTCATTATCCTCCTCTTCTCCTTCAAGTTGATCTACATCAATAGGCTCTAGATTAGAAGGTTCACCATCCAAATGTTCACCTTGTACTTCAAACTCTTTTATCTCATGAACTTTTGAAATGGATGGTTCTACTTCAAATTTTAACTTTGGAGCCTTCTGGGGAGTTGCAAAATCTTGTTTATTATTTGTTATAATCTCTGACCTTTTACCAATGGGTTCAACAGTTTCATCAATAGAACTAGTAGAGAAAAGCTTTCACTGAATTCCCTTGCTAGAAATCAAAACATTATTATTTGCAAGAATAATTTGGAATCTATCTCTGATGGATGTTGCCTCTTTTTGTGACCATTGAATGAGTGGCAAGGGTGTTGAAGAAAATTTCTTTTCTACATAAACAAGGTCTAGAACATTACCGTCATCTTCAAAATCATCTAGCATATCAGCAAGGTCAAGCTCATGAATCTGCTCCATTGAGAGCCGGTAATAGTCAAGTTTCCTGATATCGTGCTCGGTCCTACAATCAATCCAGATGTCTTCAATGTGGTAGACATGGACATATGATTTCTTCAATTTATCACTCATTCCTGTGTAATCAAAGTCTCTTATTGCCTTGAAGAATTTCATAGTTACTCTTCTCATTTCTTCTTCAATTGCCCTTGCCTTGAAGATCGAGTTGATGGAGTATCTACCAATAGTTAATGAGAACTTCAAACTTGTCTTATGTGAACCGGATTGTGCCTCATGTACTACAACCATTTGATGTGCTAATTCCATTAAGACAATCTCATTTGAGGGATACACTAGGAGCATAAAAGGTTCACCATTAAAGCATCCCACACTGAGATAGGTGAACATAGGAAATTGTAGGAACAAATACCCATACCCATTCACTACTTCCCATGCATTATTAGACACTCTTTTGTTGTATAAATATTTGTTAAGCATGCACATTTGATAGCCAAAGAAGGCATCATTCACCCTTTGAAGATGACATTAACTATTGTTTAAAACCAACTGGGAATAGTATTCATACACAACCACTTGCCTTCTGTCTCTTGATGTAGACAAACCTAGGAAATCTCTCATAGAAGTTGAGGCGTATACTAAATGAGATGTCATGCAGAACTTGAGGGTAGTTGGTATCTTAGAGAGTTGCTCATATATGGTATCACTTATTTGCTTGTCCCAAAATATATTCTCCTTATTTTGCCTAATGACATGAATATACTGATACATCCATTCATAGTAGGTATTTGAAGTAGGAAGTCCTTTCACCCTTCTTAGGAGAGTAACCAAGTCATTGACCTCTTCAATGAGAACACTTCTACGAAACGTTTTCGACCACCTAGAAATTGTAGGTTTTGAGGTCTTTAACCAATTGTCATTCATATTCTTCCTTCACTTATTTGAATTCATGACATAGTAAGCTAGTGCTAGCTGCATGGTGATATTAGAATACTTTTCAATGCCCAGACACTTGAAGATAGTGTTGAAGAAGTCTTCATCAAGGCTGATTAGTTTCTTGTCATTTATTTCCTTCACGCTTTTGCTAATAGGATCAAAATGATTTGCAACTGCCATAACAAATTCAGGATCCTAAGAAGACATTGGGAATGCTGAGACTCTTCGAATCAAGGATTACTGAGAGAGGGGGGGGGGGAATTAGTGATTTACTGGTTAGCAGATTTTCAAACTTAACTTTAAACCACTAGAAGCATACAAATGAAACTAAAATGTAGGAACATAAAACAATCAACCACAAGATCATAACACCAGATTTTTTACGTGGAAACCCAAATGGGAAAAACCATGGTGGGATTTGAACCCAAAATATTATTCCAGTATGGCCAGTAGCAAAATAATATTACAAAATGGGAATACACAGGCATTCAGACACACTGCCTAGAGTTCACTGCTCAAATATAATAAGGGCCACAACCTTAGAAGGCTCACTGCCTTACTAGTTAATTACAATGATTAATTACAACAAAATAAACTCTAAGATAAAATCTACAATGCTTGGATGAGTTTCGGTTAAGTGCCAAATATGCCAATTGAATCACCTCTTCTATTCTGCCCTGTTCTACCTTGTCCCCTGTCTGAGTCAACTACCAGATGCGCATGTAAAACTGCACCAAAATGGATTCTTGATCACCACTCACTCGCATATAATCATATATTTCACCAAAAAGATCATCTACACCGGTCTTATATATCCGCAATCACAAAATAGATCATTTACCATATTGACCTACTAGTGTAACGTGTAGTCACATGTCGACTTAACCGGATCACCAAAGATAAATGTGGATCACTAAAACAATAATAAAATTATGTCT
Organism: Cryptomeria japonica; assembly: GCF_030272615.1. Taxonomy (NCBI): domain Eukaryota; kingdom Viridiplantae; phylum Streptophyta; class Pinopsida; order Cupressales; family Cupressaceae; genus Cryptomeria; species Cryptomeria japonica. The sequence continues at coordinate 393,355,540 of NC_081414.1, read as the reverse complement.
CTATGTTGGCTCAATCAACCCATACACAATTCAATACACCACAATCATCGGAAAGCTTCCGAACCAAAATTGCTCTATTTATCCTAAAATATCGATTAACTGGCTACCGGTTGATGTCCTCTTCCAAAAATTAATATCTGTGATTACCGGATGGGAATCTCATGATGAGTTTCCATAAATGACAACCCTAAACCCAATAATAAACCATCAGAGGCCACCAGATGAGTGGTAATTGCCAAAAATCTCCCCCTTTGGCATTGATGGCAATACTCATGAAAAATGGCTAAGTGTTGAGAACTATACACTGGATCAAAATAATTTCTAAGGATCCCCCTTAAAGAATTCCACTCTTCTATATTGTATATTTTTCACCGTCTCTCTCCCCCTTTGACAACAATGCCAAATATGGGTGTTGTCCAAAACTTATATACAAAGATACTTGCTGGAGATTTTACAAGTACTTGAAGATGTCAGCAAAAATGGTCTTCAAGGATCCTAGGTGAGTGTCCCACCCACTCTTTAAGTTATCCAAAACTATAATAAATGCACTAAATACAGTTGCATGAATCTCTACTTCCTTTAGATCAGATGACACAGGTTGAGCCATTGCCTTCATGCAGTCTACCTTATTGTTTAGCATGATGTCAAATTGGGGGGCAATTAAGTTCCAGAGTTCACTAAATTTATTCAAAATCCTATCCTTGTCTGCATTGAGGCTTGAGATCTGATCATTTAGAGCCAAAATTTGTCCTTCAATACTTGGCAAACACTTATTTGCTTGTCTATATCTACAGTGAATTTAGACAAAATTAGACAAGACTTATACAATTTGCCACCTTCAGTCAAAGCATCTGAAATAACTTGCAGACCTTTATTTAATCTCACCCTATAATCTTCAATCATCTTTTGGAATGTCTGCATTCTAACATCCTTAAATCTATCCAAAACTCGCTTAGTAGCAGACTTTTCTAAAGAATCAAAACTGGTGTATACACATAAAAATGGCTATGAGTGATTAAATAAATATTTTATATTTATTTAATAATTCTTCTTCTATTAAATAGTTAATTTGAAAAGATTAATTTATTTAATTCATTTCATGTCTTTCTATTAATCAATTTAATTGAAATATTTTATTAATTCATCTATCCTATTCCTCTAATTAATTAAATATCTAATATTTAATTCTTCTTCTGATCAATTAATTAAATATCTAAATATTTAATTATTTCCTCCAATCATTTGAATATCTAATATTTAATGATTCTTCTTCTATCCTATAGTCTCAAATATTAAATAATTTTTAAATTATTTAAATCCCTTTTCCAACTCACCTTCCATCTCCACTTCATCTTTCCTTTGCCAACTCATCAAACGTGTGGCTAAAGATATTACTATTTCTTAAATATTAATTCATCATTTATCTCCAACCTCCAAATTTAATGAAATATTGTGTACGTATACATATTTCTTAAATTACCTTCTATATTCCCTCCAACATCCCTACATCTTAGGAAGGACTTGAGTCCACTTTTCCTCTCATGCCTAAATCTTCTCCAACCATACCTAGATTCCCTCAGTCAGCAACCCAGTCAAGGTGAGATGAGTGACACTTGTCTTCTCCTTCCCCCTTTCTCTCAACCTTCACTTTTGCTCACAACCATCCAAATCGCCATATCTAATCATGACCGTTGATCTAGGCCACATCATCTTATCATCTCAAAGTATATAAAATCAAGAGTTTGAGTTGAGAAAGAGTTAGTCTTCAAGTGAGTTTTCAAGCTAACCATTTGTGAAAACTTATGCATCCGTGAGTTTTAATCTTGAAGCAATTTAACATTTCTCATTTAGCATAATCATTTAATATTGCATATCATAGTATCAGTTAACTATCAGTTATCCGTCCATTCTTCATATGCCATCTTGGAAGCTATTAGTTCTTGTCTAAGAGCACACCATCTGCAACCAGGAACAATGGAGTTAGGACACAATGAGACTTAAATCATGAAGGTAAAAATAGTATTTTTATTTTAATATCAATTTCATGTAGTTTCATGGGTTGAGTTTGGATTTCCTGTAGCATTTCCTTTGAATTTTGTGAAACTAATATGTTGCAGGTAGTATTTTGATGATGAAATTCAAGTCGACACAACTAGTATTTACATCGTTAATAAATTGTAACAATTTATTGAAGGGGCCATCATTAGAGTCTAACTGTACATTCAGAGCCACCTTCTACAAAACATCGATAGACATCAAAATGAGATTTTTATCCTCTAACTCAGACTTTACGAGATCCTGGCTGGCCTAGGCTGGATTTGTTAGGATAGCACTTTTATTTGCAACTGACAAAATTTTCTTGTAGGTCCAAATGTCCAAGAACTGTAATTTTCAAACTACTGACATGTCTATGTGCAGGATTCTTTTTAAGCAAATTTCAAAGATTTCCTCACCTAGTTAATTAAGAGCTCTATTTTGGAAAGTAACACATCATATCTTGCTCATTTAGCTTAACTAAGGGGATAAATTGACAACATGCAACTTGCATTTTGAGTGACTTTTTAAAAGTAGTTGCACATAGATTTTAGAAGGCTAAAATAAACTTGTATTTTCCATGCTTGATGAAGTATTAAGTAAGTATACTCTCACCCTCATACGGTGATCAGAAAACCGGACCTACTTTCTTTTATGTATAACGTTTAGAGGGCCTGCCTTCCCGAGCTGCCTTGAGGGGGCCAGTGAGAAGGGAACGACCCAAAGTGGAAATGAGATAATACCGAGTCCTTCCAATCCACTCTAAATAAATCGTGTTTGTGACGAAAGTCACAAGCAACATGTGTTGATAAGTTTATACTGACACTATGTTTCCCCAAAAACCCTATGGAGCATAACCTCTATAGGCTGGGAACCTTCTGTATTTATAGAGCTGAAAGTGCCACATGTATGGCCACATGATTGGAAGCCTTTACTAAAAACTACTTGTATTACTTGCCAAAATCCTTCTAATTGTTGGCGTAAGAGGTCGGACCTCTGAAGCGGCTCACACACATATGGTTCTTAGTAGAGATATAAAGTTTGCCATGGGGAGTTTTCATGGAAACTGGTGCTTGGCTGCCCAAAAGAAGTGAGTGCTGAGGATGGAGCCAGTGGGGTCAAGCATCTAAATATCTACTTTGAATAGCGTAGCCTCGGGGGAAACCCCATGTGAGATTCAACAATTATTGTCTCAGCTTGCCATAGGATTTGTACTTGCTTATGCATTTTGTTTTTCAAAACATTGTGTCTTCTATGTCTATGACATGTTCAAAATGGTCAAAAATTGAAGAAAATCATCATCTAAAAATGAACAAAAATCCAACAACTTGTTGAAAGATTTGAAAAGAATCCTTGAAACATAGTCAGAATAGCGCTTTCAAGCAACAAAATAGTGCTTTTATCCCATAAGTTAACACTCTTTACCACAAGAGTTAGCACAAAGGATTTTTCACATCTAAAACAAAGAATATCAAACCCAAATTTCAATATTAGTATCAAAACACTTCTTGAGTAGATTTGTCTTTAAACTATCGCACATTTTCAAACTAGTTCCATAACTAGGTCACTAATCCAACAGGCTATTTCCAAAAGGTTTCCATAAGCATAAACATTCAACAAGCTATTGATTCAAACATTTTAAGTGCAAAAATCAACATCATTGTCAAGTTTCTCATCAGGATATATCAAATCCTCTATCACGAAGCTTGATCAATTCATCTTGTGTTCATTATCTTGGATATATCTTTACTATTTTGAACCTAGGTCATATCAAAATCAGAATCGCACCAACATTGGAATCAAACAAACTTGTAAACTATCAGATGCTTATATGACTTTTCAGTATCGCCTTAAGAAAAGAAAACCCAGGTATAAAGATACTCAGAAAAGAACAAGATTCTTGTATATCAATCGCAAGATCTAATTAAAACATAGGACATTCCTACACTGTTTTCGTCACTATTTACGTGGATGCGAGACATAATTTGATGGAGAAATTTTGCAAGGACGTTCTTTTCAACAAAGAGATGCTTTATCATAATGAACAAACAATAGTGGTAAAATCAACAAAGCATATCTTCCTAAACCAATAATCACCTATTGAGTTGTCTTTTGGAAACTTCAAAAATTTTGAAACAATCACATGCCAGTTTGGACTAGAGCTCAATATGAACAACTTAGAAAACAACAAAAACAAATGGAGGAAGAAGATAATCCGATGTTCCAAACTTTTGGGTATACGACTATTGATGAAGAAGCGGTCAATAACACCATTAGAGACCTTGAGCAAGATTTCAAATTTGATAGACTAATGGAAAAATTATTGGCAAAGCAAAAAGAGAAATATCTTTTGATGTTGGTAAAATCAGGAGCTAAATTGCCACAAGACTTTAACATAGAAAGCGTGAAACAAGATGCAGAGGCAAGTAACACCCAAAACATAGATGATCCAAATAACGAAGATGTAAACAAAGAAAGTCATGAAGAGACAAGAAAAGAATGTGATGACACAAGAAGAGAGCGTAGTGATAAAAGAACTTACGAAGAAATAACGAGAAACCGTATGGATAATCCGTTGTTAAACCTCACTCAACAAATGCAAACTCTACAACAACAAATACAAGATATGCAGAATGGAACAAGCTCCAAGAAGTATTCATTGGAAGATATCTGCCCGTATCCTTTTGATAAAAATTTGAATATGATACCATTTCCACAGCATTGCGAGATCCCTAAATATGACAATATGATGGAAAATCTGATCCTTGGGATCACATTAGGGATTTTTGTACTATGAGTATGGAATTTGTGCACGATGAAACTTACCTGATGCATCTTTTCCCTAGGAGTTTAAATGAACAATCAATGAAATGGTTTTTCAGGATTACCATCTGGAATCAAATCTTTTGAAGAACTCGTGAATAGATTTATTTCACAATACTCTTACAATGTAAGGAATGAGATAACAATGCTGGATTTATGCAATTTTAAACAAAAGAATGGTGAACCTTTTATGATCTTCTTGCAACGATGGAAAAAAATGTAGGTTTCCAAGAGATGTACCTGATCAAGAAAACATGGACATATTCATTGATAATCTTATCAGTGAAATCAGTTATCGACTAAAAATGCAATGTCCTCCCTCTTTCGGCAAGATGATTGAGAATGATCTGAAAATAGAAGACGTGATGGTAAAGAAAGGAGAGCTAAAACTTTACAATAATTCTTATAAAAACAACAACAACAACAACAACAACAACAACAACAACAACAAAAACAACAACAACAACAACAACAACAACAACAACAACAACAACAACAACAACAACAACAATAGCAACAACAAGGGCAACAATGACAAACCCAAGTTCTGGTCAAAGAATAGGAATGTCATCAATGGATGAAATGACGATAATAGTGCTACGAAACAACAACCAATCTTTAATCTATCAAATAAAATCCCAAACAATAACAATCAAGAAAGCAATAAATCCAAGTCTTTCTTCTCCAATCCTTGCAGGAAATTCACAAACATTGGAGAACCCTTAGAATCAGCTTTAAAAACTCTTCTTGCAAATAAACTGATTGTTTTACCAGAACCAAGAAGTTATGAACCACAAGTCAAGCCTAATTGGTGGAATGACAATAATTTTTGTAATCATCACCAGAATAAAGGACACCAAACTAATGATTGTCATAGATTGAAACAGCTTATCCAAGATCTAATCGATAATGGAACTATCACAGTGGATAACCATAAGACAAACGAATCACACCTAACTTTCAAAACTCAACTTCCGAATTATGAAAAAGGTGAAAAATCCCAATTAAAATTTGACAAAGGAAAAGCCAAAGTGAACTGCACTTATACATATGATGATGTGGTAAATGTCATCATTGTTAAAGATAACACACCTTCAAAGCCAACCAAGCGAAGGTCACCTTTCCAGGTATAACAAGAGACTCAACATCCACTTCACAAAAATACAATTTAGTAGAGCAATCACAAAGAATACCCGCTCAAATATCAATTTTGGAACTTCTCAAAGTTTCACCTATGCATAAGGAAATTTTGCAAAAAGCTTTAGTAGAAACAATAGTTTCAAAAGACTTGGATGTGGACCAGTTCCAAAACATGGTGGGACACCTTATAGCCCCTCATTGCTTATCATTTTTTAAAAATGATGACGCGTGCTTGCAACATCCTCACAATGCTCCCTTACATGTTGAAGTCATCATTAATAAAACTTGTGCCAAACACGTACTCATAGATGGTGTAGTAGGCTTAAACATTTGTGCATTAAGTTTAATAAAGGCTTTGGGATATTCAGAAAATGCAGTAGATCCAAAGAAGAAAATAACCATTAAGGCTTATGATGAAGTAGAGCGTTATTCTAAAGGAACTATGGTGTTACCAATCAAAATAGGACCTGTGGAAAGGAATAAATTATGTTAGGTTTTATATTTGAACCTCTCTTATAACATTCTTCTAGGAAGGCCATGGATTCACAACATGCAAGCAGTTCCTTCTACATATCATCAATGTGTAAATTTTCCTCATGAAGGACAAGAGATCACTATAATTGCAGACTCTAGCCAATATTGCAATAATTTGAAGCCAACACAAGATACAAGAGTTCCACATAACAAAGAATTAGTATATCCTACCGAAGAAATTCAAGAAAAGTTATGGGAAACCTTCAAGGAAAAGCTCAAATTAAATTATGAAGGAATGGTAAAATATTCTTTGCATAATTTTCCACTTTCACCTAAATCATATGGAAAGCCTTCAAATATCTAATCACGAACCTTAGACAAATCAAAAGACATGTTTAATGGAGCATTTGTTAGAGCTAGAACACTTGAAGAAGAAACTGAAGACAAGGACATTCTTGGTTGGTTGTACAAAGATGAAAATGAAACTATAGCAACAACTACAGAACTCAATATTCCCATAGAACAATATGGTAATGGTTATAAGATCATGCAAAAAATGGGATATGAAGGAAAAAGACCAATTGGTAAGAAACATCAAGGTATTTCAGAACCTATTTGTCCTCACTTGAAATCTAAAGAAGATAAATCAAGACTTGGATATCTAAAATCAAATCAAAAGCACCATAATTATCAACAACCAAAGTGGAGAAAGAAATCAGTCTCTAAAGAAGAACAATGATAAGAAAAGCTACATCAAGCAACATAAATAATAGCCAATAAGCAGAAACAAGAAGAACAAGAGAAACAAGAAGAGGAGATTGCAATCAAAAGAAAATAAGAATCTTGTCAACAAGTTCAAGGAATACGAGCAAATGCAAAATCTGAACAAGATATTCCAGAAGCAGTGAAAGTAGAGATGGCAAAAATCAGGGAACTTTTTGTACCATACAACATTCCTGTGTGGTATAGTGGTGTAGTCATAGACAATGGTTCAGAGACAGATTCAAATGAATATGAATAGGGTCCATATGTCTCATCTAGTATATCAAGTGAAGAAAAAAATGAAGAGCAAGAAACTATCACAAAGGAAGACATGTCTATTACAAAATAAAAGATAGAGTTAGAAAGAAGACAAGAAGAACTCAGAATCTAGAGAAAAGAGGCATATACAAGACAACAAAAGAAAGGGGATGAAAGAGACCAAGAAGTAACGCCACAAGAAGCACAAACAAATATGGATCAAGCATTTGGAAATATCAAATTTCTATCAAATGAGGAGCGAGATATACCAAGGTATGACATAACCATAGAAGAACTAAGAGATAGTCAAGTAGGATTGACTATTAGTCCAAAAGAAGCTGAGTTTGAAAGAAGACAAAAGCTAGCAAAAGAATCCTCTATATCATGTACAACATATGTCAACTTCAAAATACAAATGAATTTATTGAAAATAATCAAGAAGGAACTTGTAGTACTAAAGCCGTATGTGTTGATATAATCCATTTGTTTAAGGAACAAATGTCAGATGAAGAGCCATTTGAGTGTGAACTACAAAATACTAATACTGATTCTGTTAGAACTAATTGGAGAACACTTGGGAGAGACTATCCTCAAGATCATTCTATCTATGAAATTACCTAGTCTACACCAAATTATGACCATTATGTCATGAACTTTGAAGCACCTAACAATGACGATGATTATGACTTACCCCTTCTTCATCCAGAACTAATTGATTGGGATAATATAGAAAACCCTGAATTGGATGTCTTTTCCAATGATCATGACTTAGTTGTGTATCTTAATGTTGTCGAACCCATAACACCTAAGATATCTTCCATTGCGGAATCAAGTAACATTTCTTGCAGTCAGGTGAATGCCAAACTTTCCAATCGCAAAATTGAAATAAAACAAGGAAAGAGACCTAGTGTTGAAAACTATTTCATGGCAACACTAGATCAATCAAGAGGAAAAATAAAGGACGTATCTGATGGTGAAAACCTATTTGAGGCGCTAGAAGATGGAAATTTTGACATCCTCCCTGCATATTTTTCCGGAGAGATCTGCTATTCTAATAGAACCAACAAAAGCAATAAACATTGGCACATCAAAGGATCCCAAAATAATTCATTCTGCTGCCTCATTATCAGATAAAGAGAGAAAAGAATACATAGAATTATTCAGACAAAGACAAATAAATTTTGCTTGGTCCTATGCAGACATGCCAGGACAATCTAGATCTTATAATGCATCATCTCAATGTGGATTATAAAAGCAAAACCAGTTAAACAAAAGCTAAGGAAGATGCATCCACACATCGCTCTTCTTGTAAAAGCTGAGCTAAAGAAACTATTAGATGTGGGTTTCATAAGGCCTGTTGCCTATCTAGAATGGGTTTCAAGCATTGTGCCAGTGTCAAAGCTAGATAAAAGCATAAGAGTCTGCACCGATTTCAGAGATTTGAACAAAGCATGTCCCAAAGACGATTTCTCACTACCCAACATTGATATAATTGTGAACTTATCAACAGGGCATGAGATGTTTTCATTAATGGATGGATTCTCAGGATACAATCAAATAAGAATCACCTCTGAAGATCAAGAAAAGACAACATTCACCTGTGCATGGGGTACTTATTGCTGGAATGTTATACCATTTGGGCTTAAGAATGCAGGAGCAACTTATCAAAGAGCTATGACAACAATTTTCCATGATATGATGCATACATTTATGGAAGATTATGTAGATGCTATACTTGCAAAATCTCATACAAGACAAGAACATTTGAACATATTAAGCAAGATCTTTGATAGGCTAGAAAGATATCAGTTGAGATTAAATCCAAAGAAATATGCATTTGAAGTAACCTCTGGAAAACTTCTTGGGTACATTATATCAGCTCGTGGAATTGAAGTAGATCCTAAAAAGGTCAAAGTCATCATGGAAATGGAGTCACCTAGGAACATAAGTCAATTGCGATCTTTACAAGGAAGATTGCAATCAATCAGAAGATTTGTCTCTCAATTAGCAGAAATATGTCATCCATTCACTCATCTTTTACATAAGAATGTTCCATTCAAATGGGATAAAAAATGTGAAGAGTCTTTTATGCAAATCAAAGAATATCTCATGAATCCTCCAGTACTGGTATCACCAATCAAAGGGAAACCATTGTTACTCTATATCTCAGCGACAAACATATCATTAGGCACTCTCCTAGAACAACATGATGAAGAAGGAAAAGAAAGAGCACCGTATTACATCAGTAGAACACTTGTCGGCTATGAACTGAATTATACATCAATAGAGAAGACATGTCTAGCAGTTGTATTTTCAACTCAGAAGCTGCGACATTATATGCTAACTCATTATGTGAAACTAATAGCAAAGATAGATCCACTAAAGTATTTGCTGAACAAGTCAACTTTGACAAGCAGACTAGCCAAATGGATTATGATACTGAGTGAATTTGATATAGAGTATGCTGATCGAAAAGATATCAAAGGACAGGTCATTACTAATCAAATAGCTGAAGCACCTTTACAAAATGACATACCATTGCATATTTAATTTCTTGATGCAGAGATTCTGATAGTAAGTACACAATTTTGGGAATTGTACTTTGATGGTTCTTATACACAATATGGATCAAGCGTAGGAATTTTTTTCATCACACCTCAGGGACACACAATTCCAAAATCATATAGACTGCGGTTTCCATGCACAAACAATACTGCAGAATATGAAGCATTGACTATTGGGCTCAAAATGGCTATTGAATGGAATATCAAGGAATACATGTCTATGGTGATTCACAACTTATCATCAACCAAATAAATGATGATTATCAAACTAAGGATGACAAGATCATGCCCTACAAATAGCTAGTAGAAGAGTTTAAAGAACACTTTGAAGAAGTATCATTCATTCAAATCCCAATAAATGAGAACAAAATACTAGATGCAATGGCTACAATAGCATCTCTCTTGTAGAATCAGGAGAATCAACAACATTTCAAATTCCTCATGGAAGATATCTTAACCCCTACCATTAAATCCCAACATACCTACATGATCTTCCATATATCGGGAACCGGTCAATCCTTATATGACCAAACTTATCATTACTTAAAAGAGAATATCCTTCCTCTTGACCTATCCCACAATCAAAGAAGAAATTTTATCCATCAGTCATCTCACTATACTATTATTGCCGATACCTTATATAGGCAAGGTCTAGATAGCACTTTATTGAGATGTCTTGAACAAGAAGAATTTGAGAAAGTTCTTAACGAAGTTCATGCAGGTATTTGTGGCACATACTCTAGTGGATTAACACTGGCTAAGAAACTTATTCGTATGGGTTACTATTGGACTACTATGGAGAGAGATTCATTCACATATGCCAAGAAATACAAACAATGTCAGATCTATGGGAATCTCATTCACACACCAACACAAGAATTGTATCCTATGGATGGATCATGGCCATTTTATCAATGGGGCCTTGATTTGGTAGGAAAGATAAATCCTTCATCCTCTAGTGGACATAAGTTCATTCTGACTGCTATTGAATATTTCACTAAATGGATTTTTGTAGTACCTTTGACAAAATTGACAAGAAAACAAATGTCATCATTTATCTTGAATTATATAATCTGTTGCTATGGAGTTCCTATGACCATTATCACTGATAATGGAAGACCATTTAAGAATCAAGATGTGAAGGTATCAAACATAGGTTTTCTACTCCATATTATCCACAAGAAAATGATCAAGATGAGGTATCAAACACTTAAAAATCTTGAAGAAAACAATCAATGAAGCTGGAAAAGACTGGCACATTCAGCTAAATCCTTCTCTTTGGGCATACCAAACCAACATCTGCAAACCAACAAGGGGAAACTCCATATTGCTTATTCTATGGATCAGAAGCCATATTACCCATAGAAGTAGAGACACCTTCTCTACAGGTTTCCTTGAAAGGTCTTATACCAGAGGAAGAACAACTAGTCTCTAGACTTCAAGAACTTGAGATGATCCAGGAACGTTGCCAAAATGCAACAGATCATTTGAAAGTATATCAACAAAGAATGGCAAGAAGTTATAATCACAGAGTCAAGCCACACAATTTTCAGATTGGAGATGTATTTCTAAGGGAGAATCCAAGAAATCATCAAGACTGAGAAAAGAAGGGTAAATTTGAAACAAATTGGTTAGGTCCTTTTGTCATAGTAGCAGCATATGGCTTAGGAGCATACAAGTTATCTAATCCTAAAGGTGATTGGTTTGATGAACCTATCAATTCTATTCATCTCAAGAAATTCTATGCTTGAGATTTAAAGTCCTAGAAAATCATCAATAAAAAGCATACAAAGTTCTGAAAAAAGCATTAAAAGACAAAATATGAAAAAAATAAAATAAAAAAAATGCAATAAATTTAGATGGTGAAAACTTGGTAAACAGGCGCTATCTAAAAAAGTGAGTTCTTCCATCTATGAGATCACTTTGCACACCTATCCACTCCATCCTATCGCATCTATCACTTCCATCTATCTTAGCTTATCCATTCCATCTTTCACATCTATTGCTCTGAACCATTTAGCAAGAAATATGCAACTTACCAATAGTTATCAATCTTTGACATACTTGTCTGAGTCACTGTCTTAGATTTTATTAGAATGAATCAATCTGCATTTGTATCCCTCCATGGTTTGGATCTTGATCAATTCATACATCCATAATAAATTTTTGTTTCCGCTGGGGGAAAAATCCTATTTCCTTTTGCTAAGGTGATCTTTTGAATCTTTGAAAATCCAAAACATTCAGAAAAATTAGAAAAACCAAAAACACCTAGGGTTTTGAAACAAATAATGAGCAACAAAGCAACAAAGATCAAGGCATCTTGTAACAATTGAATCGTGAAACTCAAAAAATGAAGAATCAACCACCAAGTAATAAAGGATTATCAAAGATCATTCATCAAGATGATTATATGAGTTAATGACCATGAGAACATATGAATGACCTACAAGATTTAGTGTTTATTTCTTGATTTTATTGCTAATCATGTACTCTATGCGACTCAAGGATGTCCATGATTAGAGAAGCTATGATGGGGCATGATTATTTTCTTTGATTGTTGTCTGTGGTTTATCTCCTATTAAGGTATGTACTTGTCTAAGGATATGATCAGCAAAAGATCAAAGAGGACGTTCTGGGTCATGCATGAAAGGGGACAATCCTTGTTTGTTCTACAAGAAATATTCAGGTCAACTTGATTCATTATATCAAGTTGCTTTTATTAACTTGCTATAACAAAATCCATGTAAGAAATACTCAGGTTAGCTTGGATCATTATGTCAAGTTGCTTGTATTTTCTTATAACATTTTAAAGCTCAATGATGAAATCAAGCACTGTTACAAGATAACATATGAAGAATGATAGTATCAATTTTAGTTAGATCCTTTTTAGATTAGCTCATTATTCATCTGCATTATAAGCATTCAATGTTAGTTGCATTATAAGCATTTCATTTCATTCATAGATCAACGGTCATGAATAAAGATTGAGTATACTTGGACAAACAGAAACAATTTGCATTTGATCATTATAGGTGCATTAATTTTTAGAATCATTTTAATCATCATCCATTTCATTTAGTTGCATTTTAATCATTGCATTAGTTTGTATTCAATTAAGTGTATTTCATTAATCATGTAGTGTATCATCATTATTATTTGCATTATCATTAAAGTTCATTAAAGATCATTTAGTTGCATCTTTGCACTTAGATTCATAATCATTATAAGCATTACATATAAAAATAAAAATCACATCATGTAGATCATTTGCATTTACATCATCCTACACATTAAAAAAAGAGAAATAAAATCACTCATTCATTTGCATTCCCATATAGATCATTGGATTTGCATCATTTAAGTACAACATATCATTTAACTTAGTAATCATTTTCATTTGCATCCAAGGTCATCAAAATAAAAAATAAAAAAACATTTATCATTGCATCATCATATAAAGCATCATCATAATGAAGAGAAAAGATCATAACATCATCCATATAATCAATGCATAAAAGATCATCATAATATAGAGTAACATGCTCAATAAAAGATCATCATAAAACAACAAAAGTCCAAGTATACAATGATATCGGATCAAAAGTGCAAGTGCCTCATCAATACAAGTCAAGTCAAGGCTGTCCTGTGCCATTAACACCTGACTATGTCCATCTCCGTGGCTATGGGCGAGAAGATCCTCCAGATGCCTGTCTCACATGATCACAACTCCTCTGAGGAGGTCCCATGAATCCACCGCTTCTAGTATCCATCCTCATGGTGGTATGATAGCTACCTACTCTTTGGCTCTCTATGATTAAATCCTCATATAATCGTCGCCAATGGGAAGTCTCCTGCACGACCCGAACTAGTTCTCTAACAATATTAGCTGAGAGAGTGCCTGATCCAACCTGCTGAATGTGATCAAGGAGGCCCTGAGTATCCCATTGTCTCCTAATAGCTCTGTCTCTCTCTGTCATGAATGTCTGTGCATGTGCTCTAAGTTGATCTATCTGTGCTCTAAGACTATCCACGGTCTCTTGCTCTGGCACATCTTACTAAGGCACATGACCCCTGATCCCCTCATCTCCACCTACTTGTCCACCTGTTGGAATCTTAGTCCGAGTAGCTCTTAGAACCCATCATCTAATGAGTGGAACATCATCCTCTAGATCCTCATCCTCTCCACCATGAGCTACAATAACCCTAGGGTCTAGCTGAATCTGACCAAAATCAATGCCTCTCCTGCAACCCTCATACCGTCAAGTCATCCTGCCTCCTATAGAGGGAAACCCTCTCAGTGATCTCATCCCTTCCTTGCTAGTATCCCTCCCAATCCGTCCTGCCTCTCTCCCACCCATAGGAAGTGGTCTCCCAATCCTGCCAACCGGTCCAAACAATCCTCCATGGACTCTCAATCGACCTCCTCTCCGTCCGGGTCTCCTACCGCCACTACCTCCACCTCCTCCCTCATCTCCATCACCTTAGGCCTCATGAGTATCTCTAAGCTCTCATCTTCGTATCTGTCTCCTGATAAGAGGATCATCTGAATCATCATCCTCATCTCCTGAGCTCGGAGGAGGGTCTGCTAGATCGGTAATACAAGGAAACAAGTGTGCAAGTATGTACTGAGCATAATCTGCAGTAACCCCAGGATCTAGAATGTGCAATCATATCATAAGCCACCATAGGAGTAGCTAGAATCTCTGCATGTGCTATCTCAAATGAAAAAGAAGGTTCCCAATCTCACCTATCTCTGTACTGTCATGCATATATCGTGACACCAGTAGGCATAGGCTGAATGATACCAAACTGTCTCAGAATGCGACTAATCAACTGCCGCTTAACAATGTATTGAGTCCGACCAATGAGATATCTACTATAATAAATTTTAATGTTTTTGCATCATCCATCCATGGGTCATAATCTATATTTAAGTCTCCAAATAACACTATCTAGTGAATCAAGAACCCAATGCCAATACTCCATCTTACCCAACTTATGCTGAGTAAGGATACCTACATACAGATAAACATATGGCTACCTCTCACCATGAACTCTATGATGAATAGGCCGCGTAATAACAATGTGCTCCCAACACCAGATCTGCAAAAGTGTGCATCCTGTAGACAGACTAACACTCTCATCGAAAATAACCTGATGAAGATCATGATACAAATGAGCGAGCATACAAACACCCCACACATATCAAGTCTGATGCTGCATCATACTCTGAAGAATCTCACCCCATCCAACAACAAAACCTCAAGATCTCCTATCTGGATAGATGAATCCCCCAATCAAACTTGCAAGAATCACAGGGAGAGTCTCATAATACATAATC
Organism: Cryptomeria japonica; assembly: GCF_030272615.1. NCBI lineage: Eukaryota > Viridiplantae > Streptophyta > Pinopsida > Cupressales > Cupressaceae > Cryptomeria > Cryptomeria japonica. The sequence continues at coordinate 393,340,144 of NC_081414.1, read as the reverse complement.
ATATCCTCCCATCGGATGTCTCCTCTTGAAATGCTCTCATCACCAAATATGGCTCTGCAAGCCTCTGTCCCTCCACGATCCTAAAAAATCATACTGAACTAACTCACCGGTCACTGGGATGTGGAGAATCCTATAGACATCCTCAAGCATCACACTTCTCACCCGTGGGCAGGTGGAAAGTGTTATGCTTGCTATGCCATCTCTCGACTAAAGCTGTCAACAATCCCTTATTATGGGTAATATGAGGCATGTATAACAAGTGGCATAATCGACATGCATCTATATGTCTCACCTTTGCCTGTGTAAGCTCTGGCACTAAATTTTGCATCGTCGGGAATTTCTCCTGACACCGGAGAACATCAAGTTTCTCCTATTTACCAAGAGAATTCGATCAATCATCATTCATTTATCTATCAAATCAAAGAGATCGCTAATCTATCACATCAACAATTGGTAAATCTTTTCAAATGAAGCAAATCAGGCTATCAAATCAATCTAAACCTATCAATCATGGTTTTCTATCAATCACTGAGTTCAATCAAACTCTGTTATGCTCTTCATCAGAAACTAAATCGGTTTCTTAGATCAATCAATCAAGTAGCTATTCGTCATAAATGTGCATCAAAATGCCCAAATCTAATCATCAAAGTGAATTTTAACATGAACAACATCAAACAAATTCATTTGAAATACAAGTGCTAAACCTTGGAACAAAAGCATGAAACAATCAAAAGCGTTGCCCTAAACATCAAATGCGCAAACACTAAAAGCAAAAATGCCGACAAAACAAAAGCGCTAACATTCATCACAAATGCGCTAAAAATATCAGATGCGCTATAAAACAAAAACGCTAGCCAAAAATGCCGAAAATCGCAAAAAATTCAAAATAGGCAAAAATGCGCTAAACAAACATGAAAAATTGTACGACAGGTTGTAAACAGGCTCGAGATAAGGTACATATCAGATACCCATACTCAGGAGGTCGTTGATTTCATCGAATGCGCTCAAATCGATGGTTCTCCAACGGGATCACCATTTTGCTACCTCACCAAGATAACCTCTTCACAAGTTGCCAACGATGCAAATGAAATTAAAATTAACTTTGGTTAATTTTATATTTACTATTTGGAAGGGTAATTAATGTTTTTCAATGGGGCAATTATATTTATTTTTCATAAATAAATTTAATCGAAGGACCTTTTCAATTATCATGAGATCAATCGCTTATCCATATTTTTTTAAAACAATTTCACGATCAACCTCCCGAGGGGGCACACAATCAGGATTTTCAATCTTCATCAGGCACATTATTGAGACTTGATTTAATCTTTGAAATAATGTTGTCTTGACATCATTTCAAAGAGGGGAAAAATGTATACACATAAAAATGGCTATGAGCGATTAAATAAATATTTTATATTTATTTAATAATTATTCTTCTATTAAACAGTTAATTTGAAAAGATTGTTTTATTTAATTCATTTCATGTCTTTCTATTAATTAATTTAATTGAAATATTTTATTAATTCATCTATCCTATTCCTCTAATTAATTAAATATCTAATATTTAATTATTCTTCGGATCAATTAATTAAATATCTAAATATTTAATTATTTCCTCTAGTCATTTGAATATCTAATATTTAATGATTATTCTTCTATCCTATAGTCTCAAATATTAAATAATTTCTAAATTATTGAAATCTCTTTTCCAACTCACCGTCCATCTCCACTTCATCTTTCCTTTGCCAACTCATTAAACATGTGGCTAACGATATTAATATTTTTTAAATATTAATTCATCATTTATCTCCAACCTCCAAATTTAATGAAATATTGTGTACGTATACATATTTCTTAAATTTTCTTCTATATTCCTTCCAACATCCCTACATCTTAGGAAGGACTTGAGTCCACTTGTCCTCTCACGCCTAAATCTTCTCCGACCATACCTAGATTCCCTCAGTCAACAACCTAGTCAAGGTGAGATGAGTGACACTTGTCTTCTCCTTCCCCCTTTCTCTCAACCTTCACCTTTGTTCACAGCCATCCAAATTTACAGATCTGATCATGACCGTTGATCCAGGCCACATCATCTTATCCTCTCAAAGTATATAAAATTAGGAGTTTGAGTTGAGAAAGAGTTAGTCTTCAAGTGAGTTTTAAAGCTAACCATTTGTGAAAAATTATGCATCTGTGAGTTTTAATCTTGAAGCAATTTAGCATTTCTCATTTAGCATAATCATTTAGTATTGCATATCATAGTATCAGTTAACTATCAGTTATCAATCCATTCTTCATATTCCATCTTGGAAGCTATCCGTGCTTGTCTGAGAGCACACCATCTGCAACCAGGAACAATGGAGTTAGGACACAATGAGACTTAAATCATGAAGGTAAAAATAGTATTTTTATTTTAATATCAATTTCAAGTAGTTTCATTGACTGAGTTTGGATTTCCTATAGCATTTCCTTTGTATTTTGTGAAACTAATATGTTGCAGGTAGTATTCTGATGATGAAATTCAAGTCGACACAACTAGTATTTACACCGTTAATAAATTGTAACAATTTTTCGGAGGGGCCATCATTAGAGTCTAACTGTACATTCAGAGCCACCTTCTATAAAACATCGATAGACATCAAAATGAGATTTTTATCCTCTAACTCAGACTTTACCAGATCCTGGTTGGTTTGAGCTTGAACAACAACTACAAGCATTAGATTCTCGGTAGGATACATCTGTCCAAGGTCCTAGAAATTGCAGGAGTTTCAATTGCCAGATTAATAACTCCTTTTCCCTTGTCTGCCTCTACAAAATTACCTCTGCACTCTCAGCTCCCTTTTCTCCTGCTTCATCCCCTTTATATTGTGCACCAAGTGGATTTCAGTGGACCATCAAGATTGATAGGGATTTGAGGTGGAGTCCTAGAAATTGCAGGAGTTTCAATTGCCAGATTAATAACTCCTTTTCCCTTGTCTGCCTCTACAAAATTACCTCTGCACTCTCAGCTCCCTTTTCTCCTGCTTCATCCCCTTTATATTGTGCACCGGTGTTTCAAATTGGTGCAATATCATTCTTTTGGATCTCAGGGGCTGCTGAATTGTTTACCATCAGAGGATTATCACCAGTCTCAACATCAAGTGTTGTGTTGCCTTGATCTTATGGATGTCCCTCAGTCCGAGTTTCACCCTTTTGATCATCGAAAACACTTTGCTTTCCTTCCGACTGAGAAGACTTAAATGCATCTTTGTACAAAGGATCATTTATAATTATTTTTCTCTAGATATCTTTTGTCTCCTTTCTTACCTCTTCCACCTTGCCTATCATTAACCTATTTACCATGTTTTTGCTTATGAACTCTTTCTTGTTGGCTTCCTTAATAAGTCTTTTGACTTCATCATGTGTGATACAGGTGCAAACATTTATCAACTCTCTTTCTTTCATCTCCTTATTTGTTCTGCTGACAGTTAGTCTTCCTGCATCAATAAGGTTATATAGGTCCTTAGGGATGCTCTTTTCCAGCTCAATAAATGTTTTGCTAAAATTGTGCAAGTATAAGACAACAACTTCTACTTTTCTCTGATCTCCTTCATATAGATTCTCATAATAAGCTCCAAGGTTCTTTAAGTTCCCATCAACTATTATTTCATCTATTAGTTGGTTTGTTGACAGTGGAGGAACAATTGTGTACTTACCTTACAGGTCACCAGACTCAAGGTCTTTATCAAGTTGACTTCTGACCTATTTTCCTCTTTTGGGCCTTCTGGTAGGAGCTGTTGGTATTACAATAAGTATGTTGGTATAATGATATTGAGAAGGTTATTGGAGATTGATGATACAATTGATGAAGGATGATTATTGTCTTAATAATATTATTTTGTCATTGATGTCAAGCAATTGATTTTCTGATTAAGTATGATGTTGCCATATCTTAAAGAGTATGTTTTGATGAGTATAAAGATGTCGGTAAGTGACACAGAAATAATGTGAAAATGAAGGGGAGTAATAAGTTATTCAATGGGCAACTATTACCGAGTTAGACAGTGATGAGATTATGATATTTTGATTATTTTGATATCCTATATATGTGTATTCGAAGACTGAATAAGAAGGAGAAAAGATTTCATGTAATAGAATGAGTAAAGGTTTGATATTGTTCTATTTTATCGAGCAAGGAGCTAGTCGGTAAACACCAAGGTTATCAGTGTCGGTTAAAAAAGAAAGAAGTTACCGAGTAAAGTTCAGTATTTACCGAGTATCAATCGAGCAGTAACATAATGCATTGGATGAATAAATACATTATTAAATCAAGGATGCCAATGAGCTGGAGATTTATAGAAGATTGGAATGTTGTGGAAGAAGTTTGTTAAGGATCAATGGCAATAAAAATTCAAGAGTTGGATCTATAGCACAGATTGAACGGTCATAACCGAGCACAAGTACCAAGGAAGGAATACAAGTTTCAAGGCAAGATAAAACGTTTTCCAGTTCGAAGGATTCAATGAACCTAGTCAAGTTTGAAGATCTGATGGCTAAGATTAATCATGGGAAATGTGATTAAGGAGATTAAGCGGTTAGGAATTGCTTATAAATAAAGAAAAGTTGATGAACAAAGTATGCGGGAAAATAGAAGAGCAGTGATACTACAAAGGTGATTACCGAGTACAAAATATTGAAGAACAACTTGAGAAGCCCAACAAGGGGGAAGATAAGTCTTATGACAAGATTAATTTGAGCACATAGAGTCTGCTTTAACATTTTAGATGTGAAGTTGCAGATATATTTTATTACTGTTATTTATTTTTGTAAGTGACAGGAAATCTCTTAACCAAGTGGACCTAACAGTCTTATTTGTAAATCCTCTAGCAAGGTAACAGTCTAATTGAGTGTTTGAAATCCTTTGACAAGGTCACTTCTAACAAAGTGCAAGATTCTAATAGATCTGAGGGAAATCCCTTGACCGGGTCACATCTAGCAATGTGTTTATGTAATCTTTAACAGGATTGGCTTTTAACCGAGCATACTCTAGAAGAGTATATTTTCTTTGTGGGTCCAAAATCCCACAGTGGTTTTTCCCTATTTGGGTTTCTACGTTAAATCTGGTGTTAAATGTGTTTTTTTGTTTCAAGTTTATCAGTTTACGAGTTTGAATGATTTACAGTCATAGTTGCATATCAAGTAAGTTCTACAGAGGTTGAATCTGATGAATATTTTGAATTGCGAGTTTAACTGATTCACCCCCCCCCTTCTCATCTAACTAACAATTGGTATTAGAGATAGAACTCCAAAGGAAAAGTTTAAAGGAACTTGAGGCAAGATCCGAAGATGTATAAAAGGGATGCACCAAAGTTGAACAAGTCAAGTTTCACCACATGGCAAAAAAGGATGAAGCTGAACTTATCAGGAATTGGAGAATATGCAACATATTATCTGGAGAATGACTACACTGCACCTAGAACCTACCCGATAACAATGGAAAAGATAAAGGCAAAGCAAGAACATATTCAAGCAATGATTGGAATAGCATCAACATTGACCGACTCAGAGTTTAATGATCTAGAAGGTTGTAATGATGCCAAAGCTATGTGGAATAAGCTTACATCTGTGTATGATGGTGATGAACATGTTCAAAGAGCAAAAGTAGACAGTCTAAGAGGACAAATTGAACCCATGAGAATGAATGAAGGTGAGAACATAATCCAATACAGTACAAGGTTAAAGGAAAATGTCAATCAAATCAAAGGAGCAGGAGGAACTATTGAAGAAAAGGATGTAACAAGTAAGTTGTTGAGAACACTTCTACCTGCTTATGCCATTCGAGTCTCTGCAATTAATGAATTAAGGTTTGTACCAAACATGCCAGTCTCTTTGGATGCTACTATCAGTAGGCTACATGCTTTTGAGTTGAGTAATTTTGATAACAGTGGGTCTTCGGTTAACAAAGTTGAATCCACATTCAGTTCTTTTCATCTTGATGAATCTAATGATTACAATGATAGAATGTATAAGTATGCTGAAGGAAATCATAGTGGAGCAAGTGAGAGATTTCACAAAAACATGGAAGAAGTACACAAACTATATGAGGAAATTAGAAAGCAAGAAGAGTTTGAAGCATTATTGGCCAGAAGGTTACCGAGAGGCAAAGGTAAGTATAAAGGAAAGTTACCTTTGAAATGTTTTAACTGTGATAAAATTGGACATATGGCTTCAAACTGTCCTGACAAAGAATCTAGTGAAAAAAGAGAATACCGAGATGACATACAGAAAGACAACCAATACAGAGGGCACCGAGACTTCAGAAGGAGAGATAGAAAGACATGCCTAGTAGCTGATGAGGAATCCAATGATGATAAATCTAATGGGACCGAGACAGAGGAAGTTGTATATGTGGATATCAAAGATGGATCAGATGAAGAAAGGTATGAAGAAAAAGCCTTAATATCACACATAAATAATAATGATTCTTGGATCATAGATAGTGGATTCTCACATCACATGACAGGTGATAAACACAAGTTTGTTAAATTAGAAGATTATGATGGAGGTTATGTAAGATTTGGTAATGATGCACCATGTCCTGTAAAAGGTAAAGGATCTATCACACTTCTTGACAATGCTAAATGTGATGATGTATATTGGGTTGAAGGTCTGAAATACAATTTGTTGAGTGTAGCACAGCTAAACAATACAAGATACCTAATAGAATTTCAGAAAGGAATTGTCAAAGTTCATGACAAGCATGGAAAGTTGGCTACTACCGGGACTCAAACAAGAGGTAATACATTTCATCTTGACTCAACTCGGAACAATTGTCTGTATGCTAAAATAGAAGATACTTGGTTATGGCATAAAAGGTTTTGTCATGTAAATTTTGATAACCTGATCAAAATAAGTAAGAAGCAGTAAGTAAGAGGTGTACCGAGCTTGGAAAAACCTGAGAATGCAATATGCCGAGGATGCCAAAGGGGTAAGATGACAAAATCAAGCTTTACAAGTAAGTCTTACACTTCTAAAGGGATTTTAGATCTTGTACACACTGATCTTTATGGTCCTATGAAAGTTCAAAGTTATTATGGTGATAAATACTTCATATTATTTGTGGATGATTACTCAAGGATGATGTCAGTTATGTTTTTAAAAGAGAAATCAAAAGCCTTTCAAATGTTCAAATGGTATAAGGCAAGAGTTGAAAATGAAACAAGAAGACAGTTGAAATGTCTAAGATTTGATAGAGGAGGAGAGTTCATTTTAGATGAATTTAACTTATTTTGCAATGATCATGGTATAAAGAGACAAGTGTCTGCACTGAGAACACCACAACAAAATGGGATAGTTGAAAGAAGAAACAGATCAACTGTAGATTGTGCCAGAACTTTGATGATAGAGAAGAGAGTACCTCAAATATTTTGGAGAGAAGCAATAATCATTGCAGTTTACACCCTGAACTGAGTACAACTAAAGAAAGGAACTATGAAGACACCGTATGAAATCTTGTATGACAAGAAACTAAATGTAAATTATTTTAAAATATTTGGAAGTAGATGTTATGTTCACAAAGATGACATAAATGGAAAATTTGATCAGAAAAGCGAGGAAGGAACATTTCTTGATTATTCCTCTAGGAGTAAAGCATTTAAATGTCTGATCAAATCATCTAACAAAATAGTGGAAAGTGCAAATGTGAAAATTGATGAATTTATAGAAAGGAATGATGAAGGAAACTCCAAAGAACCAGAAGATTATGAAGAGTTTGTATATGTACAACCGAGAAGTTTTATCGAGAAAGTTGATGAAGAAAATACTCAGTTACCGAGTGATGAAGAAGATCATACATAGCCTACCGAGCCTATATTAGCAAAATATGTCAGAAGAAATCATGCATCAAGTCAGATTATAGGAGATAAGGATGATCCAATGATGACAAGGAACAAACTGAGACAGAACACATGTCTGATATCCAAGTTTGAACCAAGGATAGTAAAAGAGGCATTAAGCAATGAAGATTGGGCGAATGCAATGCCATAAGTGATTGCACAAATCAAGAAAAATGAAACATAGACACTGGTCCCAAGACCAAAAGAGAAAAATGTAATCGGTACAAAGTGGATCTTCAGAAATAAGCTAAATGAAAAAGGTGAGGTCATTCGGAATAAAGCAAGGCTAGTTTACAAAGGTTATGCTCAAGAAGAAGGAATAGACTATGGTGAGACTTTTGCACCTGTGACAAGACTTGAGGGAGTGAGAACATTGTTGGCATATGCTGCTTACAAAAATTTCAAGGTATATCAAATGGATGTTAAATCTGCATTTTTGAATGGTATACTAGAAGTAGAAGTCTATATTGAACAGCCTGAAGGATTTATTGAAGAGAAGAATAAAGATCAGGTATGTAAGTTGAACAAAGCTTTATATGGCCTAAAGCAAGCACCTAGAGCATGGTATGAAATGTTGCACTCTTACTTAATAAAGATTGGATTTATGAGGACTAGTGAAGACAACAACATGTACATGAAGAATGATGAGGATAATGGAATACTGATTTCAACCATATTTGTTGATGATATTATTTTTTGTGGAAATGATTCTTTATGCAAGAACTTTGGAAATGAAATGTGCAAAGAATTTGAGATGTCATTAATCGGTGAAATAAAGTATTTTATAGGCTTATAGATACTGCAAATGAAAAATGGGATTTTCATTACTCAATCCAAGTATATAAAGGAAATCTTGAAGAAATTTGGAATGGAGGATTCTAAACATGTAAGTACTCCTATGACTACTAATTGTAAACTATCAAAGAATGATGAATCTGCATTTGTTGATGAGACACTTTACCGATCTATGATTGGAAAGTTGCAATATGTAGTTCATAGTAGGCCTGATATAGCACATGCAGTAGGTATAGTTGCAAGATTTTCTACAGATCCCAAAGAAACCCATATGACAACAATCAAGAGAATTTTCAGATACTTGAGAGGCACTGAAGATTATGGTTTACTATATAAAAAGAGGAATGATTTTGACTTAAAAGTCTATACTGATGCTGATTGGGCAGGAAATATTGATGACAGGAAAAGCACAAGCGGTGGAGATTTCTTTTTGGGGGAAAGACTAGTGAGTTGGCTTAGCAAGAAACAAGGATGCATTTCATAGTCAACAGCTGAAGCTGAATATGTCATTGCAGCATTGAATTGTACCAATATAGCATGGATCAAACAATTGTTTGAAGCTATGAATGAGACAGTTACCGAACTAGAAACTATATTTTGTGATAATACAAGTGCTATTAACATTTCAAAGAATCCGGTAATGCACTCTAAGACAAAGCATATTTCTATAAAGTATCATTATCTAAGAGAAGAAGTTCAAGAAAAGAAAGTTGTGCTGGAGTATGTTAGCACAAAGGAACAAATAGCAGACATCTTCACAAAGCCACTGCCAAGGGACACTTTTGAGTATCTCAGAAGTAAGTTAGGGGTCCTACCCCTATCTAGTACTCACTGCCAGAGTTTGGTGAAAGCATCAATTCTATGACTCTACAGAATACTATTTGTGAGTTGATGTTGATTTACACACTTTAGGAGGTTGCCTAAAGTTGTGCAGGAAACAGTGAATGAAGACAAGATGCTCTGACTGAGACTGAGATGATAAATTTGTTTATGTTTTAACAGCAAGGAAATTACTTCACAGGGGAAGTAATCATGGATTAGTTTTACTTTTGGCATTGTTGTCAAAGGGGGAGAAGACTAATGATAGGGGGAGAAGATCACAGGAGAAGTTTACAGCTCAAGGATAATAGGAGAAGAATAACAACAATTTGAATCAATTGGAATAAATCAAGTTGGTATTGCCATCAATGCCAAAGGGGGAGATTGTTGGCATTACAATAAGTTTGTTGGTATAATGATATTGAGAAGGTTGTTGGAGATTGATGATATAATTGATAAAGGATGATTACTGTCTTAATAATATTATTTTGTCATTGATGTCAAGCAATTGTTTTTCTGATTAAGTATGATGTTGCCATATCTTAAAGAGTATGTTTTGATGAGTATAAAGATGTCGATAATTGACACAGAAAGAATGTGAAAATGAAGGGGAGTAATAAGTTATTCAATGGGCAACTATTACCGATTTAGACAGTGATGAGATAATGATATTTTGATTATTTTGATATTGTAAAGTGGAAAAATCGAACCCTAGTCGTTCTCCCCTCCCCAACTCCAAGGAGAGAGAAGGGAGAGTCACTAGGGTTGATGGTTTTCACTTAGGAGAGACTTTACATTCAAAAGAGGGGTTGAAACCCACAAGATCCAATCCCACGCAATGCAAGATTGGATTCTAAATGAGTTTCAAGGGTTAAGACATCAAGGATACCCTCTTTTGTAAAGAAATGTAGATAGAAAGATTGAACTAGGAATGCATGTAAAGTAGGAAAGATTCGCTTATAAACAGAGATAGGGATATGGGATGAAGCTGCGGACCTGGAATTAGCAGTAAAATGTCGAGACGGTGCTGTTCTGCAAATTTGAGCGAAAGTTGACGGGACGATGGCGCCCGATGTGCACACGGTCCTCCGAAAAATCCGCGAAATGAAGGTGGATCTGTTCGTCTCTGCACAAGGATTCCAGATCTTCAATTACAGCCGCGTACCTGTAACCTACACACAGAAAAGAGAGGACGATTGGGGGGTTAGGGATGAGGGGTTTGCCTTTAGGTCAAACCCCGGTTTTGGAATTAACCAAGAAATGAGAATGCTATAAATGTAAATGTTTGTAATGTAAACAAGTACTGATACCTTGTTGTAAGAATGTTTGTATTCTTACATGCGAAGGTGTAATGTATGTAGCATGTAATGTGTTGTATGTGATCTCCTCTTCAATGGTTGAATCCTTGTCTTGAATGCAACACTTAGCCTTGAATGGAGACTTAGAATGATCAATTGCTTGAAGGAATGCTTGAATGCTTGAATGTTTGAATGTTGGAATATCGCTTTCGCCTTTTTTCCTCCCTTCCAAAATGAGAGAGAAAATGTAGTTTATATACTCGCCAATTAGGGTTGAAAGACTGATTTTCCCGACCTTAGGCCGACCTAGAAACAATATTTTCCAATTTGCAAACTTAAAGACCCGAAGCCCCATAAGAGACCGGGCCCAAAATAGGGCCAGGGACCACGACGCTGGGCGCCATGGTCCCACCTCCAGGGACAACAAGGAGGATCAGGCCAGGGTGCAGAAAAATGCAATTTTCGGTGTCATGAGCAAGTTTCGGGGTCTCCATTCAGGTTCCGTGTTGCATCGCCATCGTGAAGACCCAAATGCAGTCGAAATTGCAAGTGTCGCAATTTTAGGACGCTACAGATATCCTATATATGTGTATTCGAAGACTGAATAAGAAGGAGAAAATATTTCATGTAATAGAATGAGTAAAGGTTTGATACTGTTCTATTTTACCGAGCAAGGAGCTAGTCGGTAAACACCAAGGTAATCAATGTCAGTTAAAGAAGAAAGAAGTTATCGAGTAAAGTTCAGTATTTACCGAGTATCAACCCAGCAGTAACAAAATGCATTGGATGATTAAATACATTATTAAATGAAGGATGCCAATGAGCTAGAGATTTATAGAAGATTGGAATATCGTGCAAGAAGTTTGTTAAGGATCAACGACAATGAAAATTCAAGAGTTGGATCTACAGCACAGATTGAATGGTCATAACTGAGCACAAGTACCAAGGAAGGAATACAAGTTTCAAGGCAAGATAAAACATTTTCCAGTTCGAAGGATTCAATGAACCTAGTCAAGTTTGAAGATCTGATGGCTAAGATTAATCATGGGAAATGTGATTAAGGAGATTAAGCGGTTAGGAATTGCTTATAAATAAAGAAAAGTTGATGAACAAAGTATGCGGGCAAATAGAAGAGTAGTGATACTACAAAGGTGATTACCGAGTATAGAAGATTGAAGATCTGATTGAAGAACAAATTGAGAAGCCCAACAAGGAGGAAGATAAGTCTTATGACAAGATTACTTTGAGCACATAGAGTCTGCTTTAACATTTCAGATGTGAAGTTGCAAATATATTTGATTACTGCTATTTATTTTTGTAAGTGACAGGAAATCTCTTAACTGAGTGGACCTAACAGTCTTATTTGTAAATCCTCTAGCAAGGTAACATTCTAATTGAGTGTTTGAAATCCTTTGACAAGGTCACTTCTAAAAAATTGCAAGATTCTAATAGATCTGAGGGAAATCCCTTGACCGGGTCACATCTAGCAATGTGTTTATGTAATCTTTAACATGATTGGCTTTTAACCGAGCATACTCTAGAAGAGTATATTTTCTTTTTGGGTCCGAAATCCCACAATGGTTTTTCCCTATTTGGGTTTCCACATTAAATCTGGTGCTAAATGTGTTTTGTTGTTTCATGTTTATCAGTTTATAAGTTTGAATGATTTACAGTCATAGTTGCATATCAAGTAAGTTCTACCGAGGTTGAATCTGATGAATATTTTGAATTGTGAGTTTATCTGATTCACCCCCCCTCTCATCTAACTAACATGAGAAGGATCAAATTTGGCTTTCTTGCTTTGCTGGGCTCCACCAGACTATGACTTCCTCACCAATCTGACAAATTCACCGTTCTTCTTCACCTTGGCTGCTTCCTCCTCAGATTCTATTTCAGAGGCCACCAGAGACACACCAACATAATTCCGCTTGGACTTCTCCTTTTTCTTCAATACTCAATTTTTGGATGGGCTCGGTCCTGAAGATGGCACCATCGGAGTAGGGGCAGAATTGGACTCTTTTGGTTTAACTTTGGAGAGAACCGGGTCGACCTTATGCCTTTAGGTTTCGTCTTTGGTCTCTTTCTGTGCATGTTTTTCTCTTGCCTGCTTCACCTCCTCCCAGGTGAATCCCATTTGCACTGCCACATCCTCAGCCATATTTGTAACTTTCTTTTTTCTAGCAAGTGCAATGAATTGTTTATGCAATTCAAGGTCTTTCTCCTTGAATGTTCCAAATCTTCCTTCTTTGGGATCAACTGACTGACTCAATAGGTGTTGAGCATATGCCTCAAGTGTGATAGAGTCAACTTCATACCCCATGGGCATGATCCACACTATCCTAGGATCCATAAATTCCATTTGACATTGATCTTTATCAACCATGAAGGAAATAGTTTGCTCATACCTCTCTACAATCTCCTTAGGGATTCTTTCTCTATTTTTCATTGCAGCTTGGAAAGATTTTAAATAACCCCAGAGAGAAGATATTCTCATTGTGGCATCTCCTATTCCTCACAATCCCTCTTTGAATTTCATTGCTACTAGTCTATCATAGGCGCATTGGACCTTTCCTTTCACACTGGGTATCTCATTTAAGAAATATAGGGCCAAGCAAATAAGAAGAGTTCCATATTGAAAAGTGTGCTTCTTATCTTGCTTAATTTTCTTGAAATTGCTCATCAACTCATTCAGAAGAACTGTACACAGATCATACCTCATGTCGTTATTCAACATATGATATGTAGAGTATATGACAGTTCCGAAGACGGAGTTGTGTCTGTTGGACTAGTAAATGATGCAAACTTCACATCATTCTCTAGAATGTCATTTATGGTCATCACTCTGTTGTTGAATTTGGAACCAGTAGTGGCTCTCATTGTGTTATTCGACACTTTTCTCAAGCCAGGTACTTCACTGGTTTCACTGAGGCATGTAACAACTTGAATTGCCTGCTTAGTGATCTTATGAGGCCTATCAAGCCATATGAACCCATCATGGACTCGACTGAGAATATACCCGATCCACTCTGCTTTGTCGAACAAAAAAAAATGGACGAACTACAAAAAACCCTTGTCTTGAAGAACCTTATACTCTAGTTTGAGGTTTCCCAAACTATGTGCCAAATATTTGTTATACAGGTTCAACATATCAGCATTACCAACCTCCTCAAGATTACAATGGATGTATGCCCTAATATCCTCCTTGTGAAGAACGTCGTAGGGTACCGAAGAAAATGCACATTTCAGATCGTCTTCAATAGACTTGAAAGGGTGTTTCTTGAAAACTGGTCTGGCTCTATCCTTAATCTCGATAACCAAAGGGGTAGCAATACCAAAAGATAAAGCCATTTTAAATTTAGGGTTTGCAGAAATAGATATTCTGGAACAAATAAATACCTTGATTCACAATCGGGCACTAAAATTTGCTTTAGAGTCATTGAAATCACTATTGAGATCGCCAAGTCGCTTTTCTCTCCTTCTCTGCACTATTCGCTTGATCACATTATTACAAATGAAGCCTTCAAATATCTTTTTAACCTTCGAGAACCAAATTTTCCATTGCAATAAATGTTGCAACCGGTTACCTTGATTTTCATAGAGTCGCTTACCGGATCATCAAATCATCTCTAAAAATTCTGGATAACATCTGCATATTTGATTTAAGCCTTCTGCAACCTTCTAAAATTGATTGCAGATCAATGAAGAGGGGGTTCTTAGAATTTTCATGAAAAGTTCCCCCTAAGGCATAAAGCCCTAGTTACCAGATGAAGATCCTGCATCGGATTTGGGTGCAGATCCATTGGATTCATCTTTTCTGACCCACATCTTCTCATGTTCATCTTTGATCTCTTTTACCTTTTCCTTTCCATTCTCATCTGATTTTTTCTTGTCTACCAGAGCACTATTCTTGCTTCTGTGGTACTTTGCAATGTGACCGATTTTATTGCATGCTCGACAAACAATATTCTACACAAGTCTAAAGTTCATCTTATTTGGTCTCATCGTGCACTGGTTAGAGATATGTCCAAACATCCCACAAGCATAACACCTTTTGTTTTGGAAGTTATTCATTACTGCTCTACACATATTTTACTTGTGACCAAAATTATTGCATATGAAACACTGACCGGTAAAGGTAGGACCATTATTCATGTTGTTCATTCCATTGTTCATCCTACTTCTACATTGATTCACCATATGACCAAATTTATTGCAAGTAAATCATCTACCATTAAATTTATGAGCATTAGGTTGTCTTACTGGAGGATTCTTGCTCTTCTTCTGATCAGGTTTTGCATTGCTTTGTCCAAATCTGGAGGATTCACCTTTCTCAAATCGAAGTCCTTGCATGTCCTTTCCATGTCTCTGACTTTCCAACATCTCATCAAGCCTTGCTGAGCTAGATTTGAATTTGTCTTTGTAGTCATTATCAATAGCAAGTTCATCCCTTAAAGCAATAATCTGTCTTTCAAGTTCTTGACCATTATTCCTTGACCGTGTCAACTCAAGCTTTAACTGATCATTCTCATAGGTAAGCTTGAAGCATTCATCAACTCTTTCCTTCAATGATTGTGCCAAATTATTTATTTTTCTTCCGATCCTCAATCTCCTTAGTCAGCCTCATCACAATGGATTGCATCTCATTCTTCAATGTAGCATTCTCTCTCTCAAGCTTGTCAACTTCATCAGCTTTACCCTGATTTTCCATGATTTGATCTTCTTTCTCCTTCAAATTGTCCGTCAATTCTTTCCTCTTTTCTCTAGAAGTTCTCACTTGATCCTTCAAGTCGTTAATGATATCATCAACAACATTCAAGTTTTTCTTTAGAGAACTGATTTCATTTCTTGTTGCATCAAGATCCTCAAGTGACACACCGAGTTGTCTTTGAAAACCAGAATCCATTGATTCAATCTCTCGGACCTTCCTAAAGTGCTAAAGATTCCTCAAAGGAACTAGGCTCTGATATCATTTGTTGGAATCATGGATCACTAAGAGGGGGGGGGGAATAGTGATCTACCGGTAAGCAGATTTTCAAACTTAACTTTAAACCACCAGAAGCATACAAATGAAACTAAAATGCAGGAACATAAAACAATCAACCACAACATCATAACACCATATTTTTTACATGGAAACCCAAATGGGAAAAACCACAGTGGGATTTGAACCCACAATATCATTCCACTATGACCAGTAGCAAAATACTATTACAAAATGAGAATGCATAGGCATTTAGGCACACAACCTAGAGCTCACCGCTCAAATACAATAAGGGCCACAACCTCGGAAGGCTCATTGCCTTACTGATTAATTACTATGATAAATTACAACAAAATTAACTCTAAGATAACATCTACAATGCTTGGATGAGTTCCAGTTAAGTGCCAAATATGCCAACTGAATCACCTCTCTTGTTCTGCCTTGTCCTCTGTCTTAGTCAGCTACCGAATGCACACATGAAACTGCACCAAAGATAAATGCGGATAACCAAAAAAATAATAAAATGATGTCTCTATGTCAGCTCAATCAACCCATACACAATTTAATACACCGCAATCACCAAAAATCTTCTGGACCAGAACTGCTCTGTTTATCCTGAAATACCGGTTAACTAGCTACCGGTTGACGTCCTCTTTCAAAAATTAAGATCCATGATTATCGCATGGGAATCTCATGAGGAGTTGCCATCAATGAAAACCCTAAACCAATAATCAACCATCAAAGGTCACCACATGAGTGTTAATTGCCAATAGAGTTTAGATGAATACCATTGTCTATGGTAGGCTCCATCTTATAGTATGATGGTGATTGCTCAATCCTCTTGAGAAAATTTGCCAAGTCTACATGACCTATTTCAGCATCCCTTATGTGATCAATATTGGAAGAGATTGATGAAGGTGGGAAGACTAGATGCAAATCTTTCTTTTTGAACTTTATGGTCTTCTTGCTTAGAGATGGTTCAATCATTTGCACAGGAATGGCATTGTAGAAATACATAAATCATCAATTCTTGAGAAGAGAAATCATCAACCATCTTGATCATTTTAAACTGAATAGGACCATGCAGGTGTTGCATTTGGTGACATTAGAGTTACAAAATCCTCATTGCATGATGGTATAACAAGTGTAAATCAAGCCTATGAACCCTACTTACATGTGCGTGCAATTGGTAAAATTCGGGTTAGTAGGCCCTAATTACACCTAAGGGTAAGTGTGGATCAAAGGTTTAGTTTGGGTTGTAGACTCTAACTATACTTATAATATAGGTTAGGTGTAGTTTGGACCTATGGACCCAAATTGCACCTTGGGGAAAAACATGTGATTGGTGTAGATCGGACCCATAGGTCCAAACTACACCTATAAAGTGCGAAGGGTAAAACTGGTGTAAGTTAGACCTACAGGTCCACCATATGCCAAAAAGTGCAAAGGGTAAAATTGTGTAGGGTGGACCTATAGGCCCGCCATACACCAAAGGCTGAGTCCATGGTGTAGGTCAGGCCCATAGGCCTGCCATACACCAAACAATGAAAGAGCTAAGGAAAGGGTGGGGTTCAAGTTTGTAAACCCGAACACTACCAAAAGTCGGTGACAAGCCTAAACCCCACCATTGGTTTAGGTTTACAAACCTGAACCCCACCATTGGTTCAATGCCCAAAGGGAAAAATAAGGTGTTGCTCGGGTTTACAAACTCGAGCAACACCATGTATATGGTGTTGTCCAGGTTGGTAAATCGGAACAACACCAAGGATGGGTGTGCAATATCATTCTAAAAAAGTTCCATCGAAGCAAAGGACAAATCAAGAAGGGTATTCGTGTTGGTAAACTCAAATACCACCATTCACTGGTGTGGTTTGGGTTTACAAACCCGAATAACACCATACATTTGGGAAAAATGAAAAAGAGTATTTGAGATTCGAATACCATTCACAATCAATAAGAATGTGGCTAGGTCCTTTTTTAAACCTGAACCACATTCACCATAGGAAAGATATCAAAAAGGATAAACAAGACTTTTGAAAAAGAATGAAAAAGAACTCACCCACGATACCCTGCAAATTTGGAGGAGATAGAAGCTTCACAAGGTTTCCCTTAAGTCAAAATGATAAGCAAAAATAAAATTAAAGACAAGCAAAAATACTTCTAATTGAATTGGTAAAGGATGAATTAATAATACTCAAAGAGTCATTAATAGGTGTAAGTTTGGTTTGTAAACCCGATTTGCACTTATTATTGATAAGGAGCATTCACAAACCCGACTTGCAACTATGTGAAAAAAGGAAAGGCATGAAGAAGGTGTAAATCGGGTCCATAGACCTGATTGACACCCATAACTCAAAAAGGAAGATAAATTGAAAATGAAAAATGACAACCACACGCAAAATGATAATATCATCTTGAAGTGCACACATAGAGCAATTGAATCACAAATGGGCTAAAAATTTGTAGGATTACCCCAATATTTCCAAATTGAGGATAACATGTCCCAAACTTGAGTTACATGTTGCAAGTGTTATTCCAATTTTTACTACATATTTTGATGTCATCAAAAAATAACAAAACAAATTTATATATAAATAGTCAAATGGTATAGTTTATCAAGCTTGAAATGTTGATGGTGTATTTATGATACTAAAGGACATTACCAAAAAAATATTGTGGCCTTCATAGGTATGGAAATTTATCGTATGTACATCCTCATCTCTAATTCTAATTTGATGATAACCATAATGAAGATCAAGTTTTGTAAAATTTTACTAGAATAGGAAACTTATGTTTTATGATTTACTTATTGAGATCTTTATGATTAGGACACATCCTCCAAGTGTCACCCTTCGTTTGTACCATTACCAACCTATTTAATCTCCTAAACTATCTTCTCAATCTAACTTTTTTGTACAAATGGATAGCTATAGGGCTTGAATCTGGGTGGTTTGATCCATAGTACTTTTTGAATTACACAATAATTATATATTTTAGGAGGAAATCCATTTGGAATGTCACCAAAAACTATTGAGTACTTATCTACAAATACTTTTAGATCTAGTGTTATTGAATCCTTTGAGTGATATGCTTCTATTGAATATAATTAAGCCACAAACCCATATACCCAATTCATAAGCATCTTTTACATTTGATGAGAGATTACCATTTATGGAGAATTCTCATTCAACCCTCTTAGTTCTATTGTCATTCCCTTTGAGTGAAAACACATGAATAATTATTAGAATTTCATCTCAATTATTCACAAAGTAGTAAGCTAGTGTACTCCAAAAATAATATCTACAACACCTAGAAAGATAGAAAACATTAGAAATTTAAGATGAAAATTTCCCTTGAATAATTTAATTCTACAAAATTTCCTTGAAAATCTATCAAGACCTCATCTACAATGAAGACCTAAAATTTTGGAACTAGATATATAAAATAATTTAAACAAGTAATGGACTTTTTTTGGTGAAGTTATGATTGTTGTTGGAGTCCATCAACATCAAAATACCCTCTCTTTAAAAATCTCACTAGCTTGAGAATATGTGGAGCGCTAAAACCTAAGAGTGCATGAAAATAGTGATTAGTTGGGAATCTCCTAACTCATTAATTGGCTCATTTCCAAATTATAAATTTCATTCAAGTTCAAATTTCCTATTCAGATTTTGTCTTTCACTTGATTTCTACATAAGGACCTAATTCAACTATGGGGAAAAAAATATCTCTGGGATTCATTATCTGTGACTTTGGAAAACTATTTAGATATACACTTAATTACTGGAGGTGATTTTAATGCAATTCTATCTCTCAAAGATAAGATATGATGCATCATCCCATCACTAAGAATAATAAAAGATTTTAATGATTTTGTGAGCAACGATGGGTTTAAAGATTGTATTACATCAAATGGGAATGTTACTTAGACTAATAGGAGAAATGGTTCCCTTCATAATGCATAAAGATTAGACAAGTTTTTTTTAATTCCAACATGGTGCTCACTATTTGGCATCCCTCCAACCCAAGTCCTTCCCCTATTTGGATTAGATCATTTTGTTGTACAATTGGAAGTCCCTTTGGTCCCCTTGAACCAAATACGAATGAGATATTTAAAGTTTGAAAACATTTAGTTTAGGGATGTTTCTTTTTTACCTCAGCTTCAAGAATGGTGGCGAAAATTGCCATATTTTTGGGGCTCTAGGATGTTCCAATTTTGTAAAAAATTGCAATGGCTTAAAATTCAAATTAAGCAATGGAATTATACAATATTTAAGAACATATTTGCATCAAAAGGGGATTCAAAAATGGAAATAAAAGAGATAAATGGACATATTATTCAACATGGTATCAATGACTAGTCCTATAATCAACAACTATAGCTCAATCTTCAATTGGAGGAGGTGCTAGAATGGGAAGACATATATTGGAAACATAAATCTAGGGAGTTGTGGTTACAAGAGGGAGACATAAGTACCATTTTTTTCACTCATCTGTCAAAATGAGGAGGGAAAGTAATTTGATAACCGAAATGAAGAGTGTTGTAGGAGAAATCCTTACAAATAAGGTGAAAATTCAGGAGGAAGCAATCTTGTTCTTCTCATCTCTATTTGCAGCTCCAGGACTGAGGGATGCTGAGATAGATTTAAAAACCCAAGAATTTCTTTAGCATATCCCCACCTTGGTATCTCATCAAGATAACTTAGATCTTTTGAAGGCCTTCTCCTTAGAAGAAATAAAAAATGTTGTATTTTCAATGCATCCAGACAAGGCTTTGAGTCTAGATGGCTACACTGCATTATACTTTCAGAGATGTTAAGACTTCTTGGGATTTGATGTTTGGAGGGTTGTAGAGGAATATAAGAGGAATGGAAACATCTTGAAACAATTTAATACAACCTTCATTTCCCTCATTCCTAAGATGACAAGTCCATCTTCATTTTTCAGATTTTAGGCCTATTTCACTTTGCAATACAATATATAAAATTGTTACAAAAGCAATTTCAGTTCTACGTTGGCTAAGTTAATACCCAATAACAATTTTCAAGAATAGGGAGGGTTCATTCTAGGGAAGGAAATAATTAAGGGGGCATTGATTTTACATGAAATTATCCATTCAATATCATCTCATAAGAGGGAGGCTATGATAATAAAAATGGATATGATGAAGGCATACAACATAGTAAGTTGGCATTTTCTTCATCAGGTACTTATCAAATTTGGCTTCTCTAAGAAGTGATGTACTTATATCTTGTATTTCGAGTGTCAAATTTTTAATTTTTATTAATGGAAGTCCTTCAGGTTTCTTCTCTTCTTCTTAGGGGGTTAGACAAGAAGATCCCCTCTCTTTGTTCCTCTTTATAATCATGATAGAGGCTCTTAGTAGAATGGTCTTAGAATAAGATAATATCAATGCATGGAAAATGATTATTTTGCCTCAAACACAAATTACAGTGACTCATATTTTGTTTGCAGATGATATAATGTTATTTGGAGAAGAATCTATCAGGGAGCCAATGATCATCAATTAGATCTTAGATATTTATTGTGAGGTTTTAGGGCAAAAGATTAATGCAGCCAAATCCAAAGTGTTTTTTCTTCACTGTTCCTCATTGGTATCTAACCGGTTGGCAAATATTCTTGGTTTTAAATAGGATTCTCTTCCCTGCAAATATCTCGATATCCCCTTATTGTCAGGGTACAATAAAGGTTGTTTTTATTCAACCATTTCATCATCAAATAAAAATAAAATTGTCTCATGGAAAAATACCTGGCTCTCATTGGCAGGCATAATTTTGATGATTAAATCAGTATTGGCAGCTATTCCAAACTATATTATGTCTGTCATTCCAATGAAAAAATAAGTAAAAGTAGAGAAATAATCTATTTTTAAGAACTTTATTTGGAAAGGCAAGAAAAATTCGAATAGAAAAAATTCATTTGTTGGTGCGGGACAAAATATGCTCTTCTAAGTCTTGTGGGGGAGCTGGTATTCTTACATTTGATCACAAAAATCAAACTCTAGGTGCAAAGCTGGTGTGGAAGCTTTACTCTAATAACAAATCAGTGTGGGCATCAACTATTAGAGCTAAATACTTAAATTTAGATGACCCAGAGAGAATTTTTACTATTCTTGACCCCCCCTTAGGGTCTCACATGTGGAATTTTTTGCTTAAATGTAGGAAATTACTTCTCCCTAACTTGACGTGGCTAGTTCATGATGGTAAATCAATATTCTTTTGGGAAGATTCATGGAATGACTTCCCTCCATTGTGCTGAATGGAAGGTATGGAAGACATAAAAGAAAGTCTAAAATCATCTTCAGGAGATAAAGTTAGTGATTATTTCCAGACCTCTTATTTAGATGGCATATCCAAAGTTCAGTGGAAAGTCATCTATAGCATGTGTCAGCCCCACTTCATGAACAACAGATACTTTCTCAAGAGCTCAAGAATAGGGTTGTTTATTTCAAGAATGCTAGAGACAAACTAATCCAGATGCTGTAAAAAATAGGGCCTTACACTATGAAATACGGACATAAGGTTCTTGCCAACAAAGATGACAATCAACAATCCATAGGTTTCTCCATTTGCTAGAAAGGGACAGGCCTTCAAAAAGCAGGGTCTTTTGCATGGCTTGCCATTAAAGGCCAAATTTTAACAAGTGACAGATTGACTTCATTAGGTATAGCCCAACCTTTTAATTGCATTAAATTGTGTAATTAAGAAATAGAGACAAATAACCACTTGATTCTCAATAGTAAATTTTCTCAAGATTGTTGGAAATGTCTTCTTAGCAAGTTTCATTAGTTATCCCCACTTCAATAAAAACTAAACTTGGTTTTTGAATCTGGTCAAGATTATTTTTGGCAATCATCTAGGAAATTGCACTAGCTATACTGGTTTGGAACATTTGGTGGGAGAGGAATAGGAGAATATTTATGAAGGAGTTCAGTAAAGCAGAGGTAGTTTTAAATAAAATTGAGGTCTCAATTTCTAAAGCAGTGAAGGCATATATTGTTAAACATAAGAAATCAGATTCTTTGTTCACCTCTCGAGACAATGACATATTAAAGGAATGGAAATATTTAAAGCTTCCTTTCAAAAGAAGTCTTATGAACAATTCAGGTAAGTGAATCAAGAGAAAGGAAATCAGATGGAAGGCTCCTCAAGAGAACTTTTGCAAGCTTAATTTTGATGGTGCATCAAGGGAAAATTCAGGGGTTTTGGGTATTGGTTGTGCTCTTAAAAACCAAGTGGGTGGAGTTATCATAGTTGGTTTCACAAGAATTCCCAATTGTACAAGCAATGTGGTAGAAGAATTGGCCCTTTTATTTGGAATCAAACTGACAATCATTGGTAATGTGAAGAATCTTATTATAGAAGTGATTCCATGAACATAATTATGACCCTTAAAAGTTTTGAAGCTCCAAGCTAGAGAATTAATTATATCATTTATGAAGTCAAAACTATTATACTTCAATTTGAAAATTATATCATTATTCAGTGTTACAGAGAAGCCAATAAACTTGTAGACTTGTTGGCAAATCAAGGATGCTCTATTCCTAAAGGAGAAAGAATACTAAGTGAACGTGATTTCAGATCAGATGAGGATCTACAAAGGAGATGTAATGAAGATCATATCAATGCTAATGATTATTGATGATATTATATTCTTTTTCCCTAATCTTTGTATGGTCATGTGCAATTTGTACTATCCCCATGGTTCAATCTTCATTTTGGGTCCTCTATAGTTTCACATTAAAATTGCTGACAACAAATTGTTGGGAAAAATGACCACATCTACATTGTCAACATTCCTATCATTTGGATGATGTGATGGTAACAACATATCTGGTAATTGGAGGTGATGTTAATATTGGGTGAGATCACTAACAGTACATTTCCCTTGTGTATCCTTCACTATCTTGTGCCTTAAAAAGACATTCTTTGTCAGCAAGTTTCCCAAATATCAAAAACTGCACAGATTTATGGATGGATGTCTACCTTCGTTCATTCCTTGCTCATGCTCAATCAAATGTTTGTTCTCCAAGCTAGATATCATCTTATTTCCATATCCCTCACATGTGTTAAGTGGTTGATAAATATGCAAGGACATCAAAGGGCCCAATTTATTATTCACCATGGCTTTCAAAATTGTGTTGAGAGGGAAATGTATAGATGCTCGACCCAGGGGAGATATTCTCATGTAGTAGTTTCTCAATGAAGACTGGTTACAAGGAAATCAATTTCTCTAGCTTTGCAACTGTCATTAGGGATCTCACTTGGTTTGTGGATGTTACAAAGCTCCTTATAGGGATGTTTGTACATCCTTCACTGTTCACATGGGAGGAGGTATCAACATAATTGGAATCTTATAATGTATTCACAGGTTCTCCTTTGATTGGAGGATTTCTTAGCAGGAATGATATATTGGAAGAGTTGACCTCAAGGTTAATTCTCATCTCTATCATTAATGGATTGATGGTTGATTCAACAGGTCCTTTTCATTGGCGAGCCTTTGTTTTTAATGGCATTGGTGAAGTTTGATGCCATTCATGAACTTCTTAATCATGCAGAAGTGAATTTGATCCTCATGGGAACTCAACTTCTTTTTCTCTTCCTTCAGACTTCGCTTCTTTTGAAGAATCTTGGAATGGGGTGTAGTTTTGTAGTTCTCCACTGTATATTTTAGTTTTTTGTAATGGTTTCTACTCATATTTTGGTGTAGAATGTTAGTTTCTCCTGCTCTGGACTTCATAGTTGTACGTGAGTAGTTCTTTGGGGTTTTTTTGTAGTGGTTTTTGTTCGCTTAGTCCGCGAGGTTTGATAGGTGATCAGAAATAAGTCAAAGTATTCAATAAAATGAAATATTTAATATTTAATCAATTTTTGTCTTTATATAAATGTAATAACCTTTCAATACTGGATTGTCTTTTCGACTTTCGATGAGGACATAAATGTAGTGGTTGTTCAACTTCTTTGAAAGCTTATAAATAAGCTCAATTCAAATCCAATTGCAAGGAGTTGGAGAGTTATAGAGTTACAGAGTTATAGGCATACAACTCTTAGGACGAATTTGCAAAGCTATAACATGCATCTCGTCTGCTGAGTTAGCCAATTTGTATGAGCTCTCATGAAGTCCACAAGCATACGCTCCTTCACAAGATTGCCTAAATTGTATAGGCTCGGGCATACAACTCTCTTTTACAGAGTTTGCCCAAATTAGATAGATTCCAGGCATACAACTCTCTTTTACAGAGTTTGCCCAAATTGGATAGATTCAAGGGCACACAACTCTCTTTCACAAAGTTTGCCAAAAATTGTATGGTTCTTACATATTTTCAATGAAATGAAATTTTATATGATTTATTATGTGTTTACAATACCACAAATTCTGCTTTGGGTATTGTCCTCTAAATTGACAAAATAATTCAGATCAATAGGTTTCCTCTCTTTTTGGGTTTTCATATCTTATATATGTAATTAATCTTTTTTTTATTAATATATAATATTTTAGTCTTCGGTCTTTTGCTAAAAAACAAAAACTAAAAAAAATTTCATCTTCATTATCTTCTTCCTCACTTAGCCTTTCAATTAGAATAATTTATTTTTTGCACATTTATTTCCTCTGTTGTATTTCTCTTCAATTTGTTGAGGAGTCAATCTGGTTGGATGAGGGAATGGTTGTGCTAAGAAAATATTCTCACTTATATTATAAAACTTTAGACTTCTAGAAATTATAAAATTCTCATCTAAATTGCAGGATAGAACAAAAGAGATATATAATTAGTACTAGATGTTGGATGTGATTCTTGGGACCACCCAAAAATAAGTTTCAATTTTTCTATATAATTTTATCTGATCTTAAGAATATGTTTTAAATTTGTTGAATAGAATCCTTAGCCAATCTTGATTGTCGTATTATATCTAGCTAACTAAAGTAGTTGTTAGCCACATTATTGTTGTATTGTATTGTAGCTCCTTTATAAAAATTAATGGTGTGATATTGACACCCTATTTATTTAGTTGAGAACATAGCCATCGATACCAATGAATTTATATGCTTCTCGATATAAATAATCCATGGTCACCTTTTTCTCACTTGGAATTTGATTCACATAAAAATGATCTATGTGGTTTATCTAGTTAGTTGATCCTTGTAATCAAAATTGAGCATATCCATATGATATCAAGTTCCTAGATTTGATATGAGTGTTATCATTTGGATCTAGATTAGATGAGCTAGAAGATTCACCTTGGTTGTTTGAAAAACCTACTTGTGAGTTTGATTGATTCTGGATAAAAGTATTAATATTAGCTAATGTGCTATGGATACTAAATATATCTCTACTCAAGCGATGCATATCCTCTATAACATTGTTGGTTTCTTCCCTTATTTTTTTATGGAAATTATCTCCTCACTTCCCATATCATAATTTCTTAGAGATTTTCTAAGCATGAAAAATTCTTTTGGCCCCTTATTGTAGGCCTCATCATGGTGGAGAAAAATGAGTGGCTATAAATCACATAAAACAAATCAAATCAATCTAGAATTTAATTTGTAACTTAAATGATTAGATCTAACTTACCAAAAGAAAATTCCAATAAACTCATTGATTTACGACCTTGGGAGTGAGTTTGGTGAAAAAAATAACTTTGTAATAACTCCGAAATGACCTCAAGTCTTGATTATAGTAGGATAAATATGTTTTTTTTTTTTTTTTGATAAAAGTGGATAGAACCATTGAACCATATTAATTTTTATAAGCTTTTTACAATGTCTGGTTCAAAAAGCGCTGAAGGGAAAGAACCAGTAAGAAAATCCTTCAGTATTGCTTAAGTAACACAAGCCTATTCTACCCAATACAAAATGCCCATTGGCATAGTACATCAAAAAACCCATCCCAATTACATAAGCTGCATTAGATATAAAGGAAGCCACCAACAGAAGCATATAGAAGGAAGATTAAAGTATGATCACCGAAGGATGCATAAACATTGCTACCAAAAAACACCAGTCTGAACCACCCCTGTCTATGAAACACAATTCTCCAAACCACTGGTTAGAATGATACCACATAGCAGAAAGGAAATCATAATCAAAGACCCTGTCAAAATAAACATTATGATCAAGCATAACATAACCCAAATGAGGAGAAAGAGAGGATGTTGAAGTCCTCGTGGAGCCAAAATAAATCCAATCCACATAAAAGACCACAGAACGATCGAAGAAAAAGCAACAAAAGAAGGAGCCAATTCAGACACCAATTGATTTGTAGATTCCAAGATATGAAGGACAGCCACCAACCACCAACCCAAACCGAGAGCTTCCTAATGAAACAAAACATTTTGACATATAAAATGCAGTGACAAAAAAGAGAGAGACATAAAAACCCACCACATAACTTCCATATATACCATTCACACAAAGGAGCATTATAAAAAATCGTAGAAACCTCCACAAGTGTGCAAGGTGCATCCCCAAAATATGATGGCATAAGATCAAGCAACAGGCTGGCAACGTGAAATTACCCAATACAATGTGGAAACGAGCATGCCATGAAACCACAATTCTCACTGCAAACCCAAAAATGAAGCAAACTAACACATCACTGTAATCATCAGTGAATGATCGAACAAGGAGAACTCACAAGCGAAGATACCCAAGACATCCCTCCCAACTTAACCGAACATGACTAACACACACAAACCCAATCACCAAGAAATGATTATAGGAAAGTGCCCGTGCAGAACAACAAACCATAACATGTAATGAGTACTTCCAGAAAGATACTCAAAGCATCGTTATAATAATAGGCCAATTAAATATGAAATGACAGCCACACCAGACTTATTCAGAACAAAAAAATATGCCAAACCAATCAGGCACACAATTGCAGACCCCACACCTTCCTTGTTCCATGTAGAAATTCTTGCCGAATATGCCAAAAACAAGGGAGTTCTCATAAGGCGAACAACACCCTCCTTAATGTCACATACAAAATAAAAGCCACACCCAATAAGGAGGATGGTGAAGACTAAAACTATGCCCAAACTATTTAAGGCACTCGAATGTAGACTCCACACTCCCCTCGCTCTATACAGAGATACTTATTGAATATCTCATAAGACAAAGGAATTATGATAAGGCATATAATACCCTCCTCTATGACATATGCAAAAGAAAATATTATCACTATCCATCCTTGCTGGTTACATCAGAAGATAACCATTACATTTACCATGTAAGCTTACCTCCTTTACTTCAAATATTCCAAAACCGAGGAAGGGATCTCATCCACACTTACCTCCCGCATATTAGCATCACTGTCAATGGCTAAGTTAGCCAAGAAATCTGCAATCTTATTCACTTCTCTATAATAGTGGGAAATCAAGAAGGAATAAAAAAAATATAATTTTTGCAAAATATGATCAAGTATATATTGTAATTTCCAACAATTTGACTTCTTTTTCATGACACTTTGAATAATAACCATAGAATCACCCTCAATTATCAAGTCCTTAATTCCCAAAGATATAGCCATATCCAAACCAAAGGACAAAGCAAAGAATTATGCACAATTGTTAGACTTGAAACCAATTGCATGACAACGAGCCTGAATAAATCTTACCTTATGATCATAAATTACCATACCTGCTCCTGCCAGGCTAGGGTTCCCATGAGAAGCACCATCAAAATTCAATTTAAAGTGCCCTTGTGGAGGAGGTTTCCAACAAGCAAAATTTCTCTTACTTATAGCATTAGTCTTATTCAAAATAGATCCATGAGAAGGTAAAACTAATAACATCCTCTAGACTCGAGTTACCCTACCATCCCAAGGAGAAAAAGAGGTAAGGTTTTCCAAATTCTTATAGATAAAAGACATAGCAACTTCAGAGATGGAAGATTCAATCCTCAATAAAACCTCAGCCAAGGAAGAGCTTGTTTGTTTAAAAACCCTATTATTACGCTCTAACCAAATATTCCAAATCACAATAGATGGAGAAATAATCCAAAGACATGCATAGAAAGATGAGGCAAACAGGAGAGGCCAGGCTCTAATATGGGAAAGGAGATCCTTACCAATAACAAAGGATAGATTTAGCTTTTCAAACAACCACTGCCAACATGCATATGCAAAATCATAGTGAATAAACAAGTGTGCATAGGATTCTAAGTTTTTATTACAAAAGACACAAGAAAATACTACAGTAATACCCAACCTGTCCAACCTCATTCCTATAAGGACCCTATCTTGCACTGCTAACCAAGGAAAAGCACCAACCTTTGGGAGGCAAGCCATATGCCAAAACAACTTGTATGGCCAAGTAGATAAATCTTTAGCAACCAAGAGAGAATTATAGCCATCCTTAATTGTGTACTTATCAAAGATATTCCTTGTCCAGATAAGTTCATCATCAACATTAGAAAGAATTATTACTCTCTCCCCCAACATCTTTTCATATTCCAATTTCACATTTTGATCAATATCTAAAAACTCAATTGATTTCCATCTTGCCACCTTAAGATTCCCACTATACTCAATTTCAAAATAATCAGCCACAAAGACACCCCAAAGGGAAGAAAGAGTGGAAATTAAAGGAGACCAATCCCTCAAATTAACTAGAGGGGGATGTCCATTCCAAACTTCCTCCCAAAACTTGACCTTTCTACCATTATGAACAATCCATGAGAGATGAGGCAAAATCACTGATCTACATTTACATAGAAAATTCCAAATACCTGAACCAGGCGGTAAATTAGAAACTTGAAAAAAATACTCTCTTGGTCCGTTATTTAAATATTTAGCAAACATAATTTATGCCCAAAAGGAGAGCGGTCTCTCATACAATTTCCAAACTAGCTTAGCACCTAAGACTAAATTCTGAATTTCTAGACTCCCAATACCTGTGCCCCCAAGGTTTTTAGGCAAACAAACTTTATCCCATGCTACCAGAGGGAGTTTCTTCTTACCATCTTTATTATTACTCCAAAGGAAGGTCCTAAGAGTATCTTGCAAACTTACAATAGCCGCTTTTGGAGACTGTAAAACAAACATGAGATAAATAGGAACAACATTTAGGATAGACTTAATAAGAACAATCTTACCAGCCAAAGATAACCATCTATGATTCTAGGATAGGATCCTTCTACAGATAACTGAAATGATCTTATCCCAAAACTCAACTTTATCTTGCTTGATGAAGAAAGGTATACCAAGATAAGAACAAGGAAGATTTCTAGATGCAAATCCCCAAAAAATCTTCAATCTATCCTGAACCAATTGTGAAGCATGAAGGAAAAAAATCTTTGACTTATCAATATTGACTCTCTGACTAGAAAAGGATGCATAATTCTGTATTATCCCCTTTATCACTCTTGCCTCACCCAAAGAAGTCTGACCAAATAACAAGGTATCATTTGCAAACAGGCAATGAGAAATTCTTTGTGGAACATTCTGAATCCTAATTCCCTTCCAAAGCCCTCCCGACTTAGCGGCTCTTATAGCCCAACTAAATGTTTCAGCTAGAAGAATGAACAAGAAAGGAGACAGGGGATCCCCTACCTCAAACCCCTAGAAGAGGAGAAAAAACCACAAGGGGAGCCATAAATTAGAACCGAGAACCTTGCAGAAGAAATACAAGCACGGATCCATTCGACCCATGCCTTGGAGAAGCCCAATTTAAGTAGAACAACACACAAAGCCCCCCATTCTACTCTATCATATGCCTTCATCATATATAATTTGAGGATCATGGCCGAGATTCTCTGAGTAGAAATAGAATGCAGAACCTCATGCGCCACTATAGCACCCTCTGTCATCTCCCTTCCTGGAACAAAACCACCTTGTTCTAAAGAAATGATCCCAGGCACAATTTTAGCCAACCTTAAATAAATAGCCTTGGTAAAAATCTTGTACAAAGTATTACATAAAGCAATAGGGTGAAAATCAACAAATGTCTTGGTAACCTCTTTTTTAGGAATAATTGCAATCATTGTAGTATTAAGCTCTTTCAAAATAGACCTATTCCTTCTAGCTTCCTCAAGGGCCAATAAAACATCATTTCCCACAAAATCCCAACATTTCTGAAAAAATAAAGGAGAAAAACCATCTGGTCCCGGAGCCATATCAGGGTTCATTGCAAAAACAACATTCTTAACTTCATCCAAAGAAAAAGGAGACATCAACATTTTATTATCTTCCGAAGATACCAAAGAAGGGATATTAGAAGAAATGTTATTATGAAGATCTCCATGCTTAAAAGATAATATTGACTTAAAAAACCTAGCTGCCTTTGAAGCAATATCGTCCTGTTCTATTAAAAGTCTGCCATTTGGACACTCAATACAAGATATCCTATTTCTACTTCTCTTAATTTTTGTTGAAGAGTGAATTTTTTTTGTATTTCTATCACCATCTGAAAGGCAGATCTCCCTCGATTTCCATCTCCAATAGATTTCTTCTCTGGTCAAAACTTCTTCAAGCTCTTCTTTTAGCAATTTTAGTTCATCAAAAACAAGTGGCACCATACCATGTTGAATCACATGTGAATTAAGAGATTCAATCATATCTTGAATCCTCAGTTTTTCCTAAAAGATGTTCTTAAAATGCAAGATATTCCATTCTCTAATATTCAATTTCAAAAAACTCAACTTCTTAGCAATCTGAAACATTCGGGATCCAAAGCAATAAGGATCAGAACTCCACCATTTTTTGAGAAAAGGCAAAAAGGAAGAATCTCTAAATCACATAGGTTCAAATTTAAAAGGTGACTTAAAAGGAGATTTATCTTCCAGAATTGATAGGGAATTGGAAAATGATTTGAACTCGAAACTGGAAGAATAGAGGAAAAAAATTCAAACTTTGAATCAATCCAAACATCTAATAACAAAAACTAGTCTAACCTTTCCGCAATCTGTGAAAAATCTCTTCGCATATTTTTCCATGTGAAAATCCCATTCTGAAACTAACAATCAAAAAGACCCATGTCCTTAATGAACATCCCAAAGTCTTCCATAATTTTTTTATTAGGAAGAATACTTCCTTTCTTTTCTCCCAAGTTGGTGTTAGCATTAAAATCCCCCCCAAAGATTATAAAGGGACCATGCCTTAAAGGGGAGGAAATCCTCTTAAGCTCTCCCCATAAATCAGTCTTCCTTTGAATACCAGAAGGAGCATACATATTAAAAAGCCAAAACTTAACCTTCGAAAGCTTTCTTTTAACTAAGGCCAACATCCAGTTTACAACAAAGGCAACTAGCTCAACCTCAATGTTATAGTTATTCCAAAGCAATGTCAAACCCCCTGATGCACCATAAGCTGGAGAGGAGAGGAAATCCCACTTTCTCCAAGAAGAAAAAACCAAAGCAGCAGACTCCTTTGACAATTTTGTCTCTTGCAACATGAAAATATCACACTTAACTAAGTCCATCTGGAACTTAATTAAGTGCCTCTTGTTAGGGGCATTTAAGCCCCTAACATTCCAAGATATAATTCTCATTGCTCTCGAGGGGAGTCTGCGGATCCCCTCTTTCCTTTAGATGAAGAAGACTTTCCTTCTCCAAAACTACTTTGAAGATTACGCTTCACAGCCCCTGAACTAGTCACAAGAGGACTGATAACAAACCTCTTACTCCTCTTTCCCTTAGGAGTACCACTTTCTTTCATAGCGTCACCAAGAGAAACTGAATGCTTCCCTTTCCCATCACTAGGAGAAAGAGACAAAGTCTGCTGAATCCCAACATCAATTTCCAATTGAGTCTTTCAATTCTTTGGAGGCCTACCCCTACCAGGAGAAACCACACATGAAGCCCTAATTAGAGTAGTTTGAACAATTGGTAAACTCTTACTTGACTTAGGAGAAGTCATGGCTAAATTATTGATGATGCCCACTCCTGATGAAGCCAAAACCTCAAAAGGGTTAGCATATGTAGAGATAGGAAGGGTTGATTTGATTCCCCCCAAGTCATTCTCAATGGAACAGATAACCCTATTCGTAATGTCCTCATCCATCTGATGCTCATGATCTTTAAAAAGATCATTTACTAGCTGAACCAGATTTTCATCTGGCACAATAACATGAATGTCCCCCAACTGAATAATATTTCCTAAGGTGGCATTATTATTCGCATCCACATCAACATGCTGTGAAGAATTATTAGACACCAATTCTTTGACTTGTTGAGCAAGGATAACATCATCAAGAAACCTTAGAGAAGAAGCCCCAACATTAGACTCCAAAACAACCCCATCATTCTTAGCAAAAATCTGACCAATCCCCTAACAACCCTCTAAGTCTTCTTTTGGCTTCATAGAATAGACAAGAATCCCACCACCATCATTTAGTGAATTATCCAAGGAATTCAAGGTATTGAGATTTGGAAGCAAAACATCCACATTGTTCTCCCCCGAAACCACAATATTCTGGTGAGAAACTGTCTTATCCTTACTTGTAAATAAAACTACAGACTCCTGAACGTGAGGCACAACACAAACCTCTCGCTTCCCAACATCCCTCATAGCCTGGTTAACCTCAGAAGCAATGAGAGCTTTCCCTGTGGATCCATTAACTAATAGTTTATCTAGAAATGGATTATCGTTACTACCCAAGCAAGGTTCTGCCTTATCCAGAACATAGGATTTTGAAAAATCCATAAGCAAAGGATCATCCAATTGCAAGGAAGTTTTACCAAAGTATTTCTCCAACTTATTAATTGGTTGTTTCCAGATACCCTCATGAGATTTAATGATACAGGTCCGAGGGCAAACATTATTAGGGTTAGTCAGGACACATATTTTTACCAGAACCTCCCCTTCCATAATCAAATCTTGATGATAAGAAAGAACCACAAGTTTTACCAATTTGTTCCAAAACCTTTGGGTCCATAAATTCAAATGGTAATTTGGGCAAGCCAAACCATAAAGGAACTAATTTAAAACTTGACCAAGCAG
Source organism: Cryptomeria japonica (assembly GCF_030272615.1). Classification (NCBI taxonomy): domain Eukaryota; kingdom Viridiplantae; phylum Streptophyta; class Pinopsida; order Cupressales; family Cupressaceae; genus Cryptomeria; species Cryptomeria japonica. Next base: position 393,306,418 of record NC_081414.1, on the reverse strand, counting down.
GGACATGAAATGGTTTCCAAGCCGAAACAAACACTAAATTTTTACCAAACCATAATGTGAAGATTTTAAAACTTCATCCCTAATAGAAGAAGAGTTGAAAACAATAATAAACGCATTTGCAGAGAGTAATTGAAAATATCGCATATTAGACCATTTTTTCTGCAATTTATGATGAAATTTAGATAAACTAGTTGCACTCCCCCATATTTCCCCAGAAATAGCATGTGTATGTAAACAACGAGCTTTCAAATCCACAAAAGAATCAAGTAAATCAATGCAAGGAACAAGAGCCCATACCTGTGAAGACCCACCTCCTAAATCAGAGCCGATTTGATTTTCACTTACCTTATCCTCTTTTCCTGATGTCGAAGATTCCCTTACCTTATCCCCCTTTTGATGTGACAAAGATAACTCAAGCGGGTTACTATTAGACTATTTTTCCATCATCTTTTCACCAGTGTTCAACCAAGAAACCCTAAATGCCTTGTTTACAAATGAAAACTTCACAACTTTCGCATTGGACGACTTTCCTCCCAGCTCTGTAGATCGTTTTCCCGGAAGCTCCTTTAAACGATTTGGGATAAACTTTTGCCGCGAGCCCTAACCAAAATGCCTATGATCCAAAAATCATTTCTGCCCTTCACCAAATTTGCCCATACTCCTCCAATTTCCCTTGCTTAGACCCCTGAAAAAACCCCGAAAATACTTGGAGACCGGCCTGAAATTTCGTAAGTCTGCCCTCAACCAATTCTGTGTTGCCATATCCACCCATTTACCCTTCGTGAAGACCAGCTGTGGGACAAGCGGCGGATGATCCCAGCCCACATCGGCCCACGTGCCAATAACCCTATTTTCACCCATATCGAGCGAGAAATTGCAGAGATATTTTCAAAAATTCTATGTTTTAGGAGAAATATGTTATTGATAAACCTTTAAGAGATATTATTTTTATTTATTTTTTAATTTTGTGAGTGAATTAAATGGAAAGCCTAATGTAACCCTAATTCTAAGATAAATCATTTTATTATAGTTTGATTTCCTTCAAGTATATAATTTACTATCTCCAATAACCACTTGAAAATTGAGATTTTTTTCTCCCAAATTAGAGAAACATGTGCTTCTCAAAATAATACCTTTAGAATTTTAAAACTTGCCTTGCTTTCATAGAACCAAGATCAAGCTTTGATACCACTTGTAATGGAACAACTTAGACAATAAATTAATATAATAGAAAATATGATAAATAATATTTGAAAATAACAAGCCACTTTTAGTGTACAACCTGCACATTTCTCCAATGAGAAATCAATTTACAAATATGATGATAATAAACTTATCTCTTGAGGCTATATATATCTAATTATCCCACAACTACCACTTAGGATGACTTAGAATACCTAAATATAACCCCTAGGATGACATAACTACTTTGTATATGACTATAATAATTATTATATATCTTAATTAAGAGCTAATATATTCTAATTTATTTACTTAAGAAATAAAAAACAACCTCTTCAAGGTTAGGATAAAAAGTCATGTCACTAATAAATATAATTAAATTATCACATGATTTGGGTGAAGAGAAAAGAACAATTATACATGTATCATCCTCATCTATTTTGACTCCAATAGAAGTTAGCTAACACAAAAGAAAGAAAATTAAAAGTGCATTAAGATGATTTGCTATAAAAATAATTTTAAGAATGAACTTATTAATAAGACTTCGATATGTGTAGGGAAATGAGGGACTAAAAGGGGGTCTTAAGTGGTCACTTTGTCTGATCTTGGATGAGAAATTGAAGATAGTTACACTCAAAATTTGAAGATGTAAAAAGAATAAGAGTAGTTCTTTGAATGAACTTTCTAAAATACAATTTTCTTTGGAAAATGGTGGAGATTAATGGGTTAAAAAAGGAGGCCACAAAAAGTGATCTTAGTTTTATGAAAGAAGTAACATAACATTTGGTGTAGCCCCACTTAAATGTTAATTTTTTTTAGTATTTCAAAAATCACTTAAGTGAGAAATTAACTAACACCATGTAGTTTATGCTTGATTTTTTTGCTAATTTTTAATGAATTTATGATATTTTACTAACTTTCAAAATGGGCACGTCTCAAAAAACAAAAAATTGAGCATGCATCCCCTAATTTTTTTGGAAACTAATTGAAACTAATTTGTTTATTGTTTATTAAAATAGATTATAGTTTATAAAAATATAATTTATTTTAAATTTTGATGAATGGGTAAAATTTGAAGCCAAAAATACCATACTAGGTTTTTGACAAAAACTAGAGACGCTAATAAAAGAAACTAAAGATGAAAACCTTAACATACTCAAAACATGAAAAAATTACATGGTTAGAAACCTAAGAGAGATCTCTATGTAACTATGTCATTGTTTTCACATGACATTGAAAAACATGCAAACTTGATGGATAAAATTCTTGACATTGTGTCACGTTTTAAAGATTTTTAAAAAACACCAAACATTGAAATGTAAGTTCAACACTTTTGGATTGGATTCTCAGGGAAAATCCAACTCTAAGGGTTGGTAATACCTAAAGAAATAATAATTTGAGCATATTATAATGTGCTCGTGCTAATGCTTGGTAGTGGCCAAGCCCAAAATTGATCACTAACACACTTGCATTTTGAAGAAGAAAAAATTCGTCTCTTTCTCTTCCCATATCTCTCTAGTTCTATATATATCTCGCTTTTTCTCTTCCTCATACTATATAATTCCTCTCTTTCTCTTCTCATATCTCTTTAATTCCTTATATGCCTCACTCTTTTTCTTCGTCATACTATATACATGAAATTAATCTTTAAGTATTAGCGACATCTCTAGTACATGTGGTTTTTACTTTCTTATACTTTAAGTTATATTTCCTATATATATTGTCAAGATGTTTGAGATATCTCTAAAAGATATAATATAGATTTTAGGTTTTGGAATGTCTTATACTTTTTAGAATTAGTTAAATTTCAGTAATCAGTAGGCTCTTATCATCCTTGTCTCTCTATCTCATTCTCTATCTCTATCTCCCTCCCTCCATCCATTGCCACTTCCCTCTCTCTCTCTCTACCTTCTTTCCTCCAAACTTCTCTCTCTAATTATCTATCTCCCCTCTCCCTCTCTCTTTGCATACCTCTCCCTCCTTTCCTCTTTCCCTCTCTAATTCTTTACCTCTCCCTCTACTCATCTCTATCTTCCCTCTCCCTCCTCTCTCTACAAGCCTCTCCCTACCTGTCTCCCTCTATTTATCAGAATACATCTCCCTTCCTCCTCTCTCTCTCTCTCTCTCTCTCTCTCTCTCTCTCTCTCTCTCTCTCTCTCTCTCTCTCTCTCTCTCTCTCTCTCTCTCTCTCTCTCTCTCTCTCTCTCTCTCTCTCTCTCTCTCTCTCTCTCTCTCTCTACTTATCTTCAACTATTTTTTTAGTGTGATTTTTTTCAATTAGCAAATAGTTTGAATTGAGGATTTCAAAGTTGGTGAATATTACGCCATTTTAGGTTTGCCCAATAGCTAGAATTCTAAAATTATTGAACCAATGGACGAGAATTCGCCACCCATTTTTTTGGTCAGTCATACATAATTAATATTTTTTGCCAACAACATTTATGCAGTTTTGATTTAATTAATATTTTTTCCTAAAATATTGGATTCGTGCATTAATCCACCCATGTATTCATCAATAATTAATAAAATTTTCATTATTTTTGAGGACCCATTTCGTCGAAAACATTAGATGTTCCATAAATAGGACTCATTTCACCAATGACACAATTGTGTACAAGGACCCATTTCACCAATTGAGTTATAAGTGAATAGTAATCATAGGTCCATAATCACTCTGGAAATTAAAATGTATCATTTCATTAGAATGGGGTAATTTCCAAATTTTTATTCAAACATGTAAAAATCCCACCTAAATTCACCAAATTTTTGATATCTCATTTTTTTTTATCGGTAATTTTTGTGTTATATTGATTTCCAAAAAAGAGCTACAATAATCCGAGGCCATATAGATTTCAACATCGGCCCAAAAAACTAACAGTCCTAGCCTACTATGGAAAGTGTTCAAGCTAAAATGGAAATAAAAAATCAGTACTGTGCATTTCTGCACTAAATATTACAGTCATCCATAAAATATTGTTTTTTTAAAAACCAGCAAATAGTAGTAAAGCAAAACAAATTTATAGCACCGTAGCCACTCAGTCGGTATCGCTCTAGTTTGCTTGCTTCTCCTCCTCATATGCAATGTCTGCCAGAGCTTTTCCTTTTGTTGCTTCAGTCTTCATCTTCAGGATGCAATCCAAATTCCCAAAATCTGGGTCTCCTTCTAGACTTGCTAAAAACTGGACCGCCCGCCCTTCCTCAAACCGGTCTTGCAATTCTGTCCCCACCTCCATGCGTGCCACCACCTTGAGGGATTTCAGTACTTCATCTGTTCTTATTAGTTTGACGCAGAACTTCATGGCTTCCCAACCTATGCGAGCTCCCTCTCGGCATTGCTCCTTTATTCAATTTTTTGGCCCTCGAACAAAGGGTAATATCTCCTCCTCGACATCTCCTTCCCGAATGCGGATTCCAGTCCGAGGGATAACCCACTCCAAAATAGAGTCAAGGTTGATCAAATAGTCCCCGTCAATCAACTTTATCATCGTGAGCATTTTTTTCTCCACCTCTGGTTCAAATTCGCATGCCCAGGCCATAATCAAGGAATAAACCTCCATATTCGTCCTGTACCTAAAGTGAATGTGCACCAACTCCTCCCCCAACATTAGATGCGTTGCACTCCACAGTTTCTCTTCCTTGTATTTGAAGAGTCCTTGCATTCTTTTATCCGACATCATTCCCAGAAAAGAAACCAATTTCTTCTCGGTTCTTAGAGTAAAATTTGCCTCCATTGAACCTGCTCAAAAACTGTTAACTCCAAACACTACACTGCACAAGACATAAAAACTCTCATTAATCCGATTCTTGATAATACATTGCTCATAAACCAAAATATTAATTCCTCCACCGTCGTTTGCGATGGGTCATAAATGCATAATCAATGATATAAATAGAAAAATATTTCTCAGCAGATTTGTTGTCCTCCGCCATTGTCTTGAACAGATACTCTGCACTCGGTAACTGCCTCATTAATTGCAGTGCCTTTGAGAGGGCATACTTGTCATTACGAGTTGTCTTGCGTGCTTATTGATTATTTCATGCTTCTTGGACTGCATTAACTCCACTTCCACACTCTGCCATCTCCCTTCCACCACTTGGCCATTTGGCTTGTCATGTCACATCCGATGTTGGAGAGGAGGTCCGCCACTGCTTTGGTACCTCGCCTAACATGGGAGACCCGAAACTCCTCAAAGAAGTTGAGTTTTTCTCGAATGATCTCCACCCAATGGGATAATTTCCATGATGGGGTGTTACCCTTCGCTATTGCGTTGATGATCACTTGAGAGTCTCCTTCCAGGTGCAACTTTGGAATTTTCATGTTTATAGCCAATTCAGTTGCCATTAGTGCCACCTGTGCCTCTGCTTCATTATTTGTTCCATCCTGCAGTCGTCGTGCACCCTTGAAAAGGATGACCCCTTTATCATTTCTTGCGACTACTCCCACTCCTGAGGTTCTCGGGTTTCCCTAGATGCCCCATCAAAGTTTATTTTTATCCACTCCTTAGTTGGCGGTTCCCATTTAACCTCCTCTTTTTCTAAAGGGGGATTAACCCTCAGGGACCCATTAACGGGTTAACAATTCACAAGTGGCTAGTTGGCTTGAATATTTCTGTCCTCACTAGTATAGGGATGTTTTGCCAGATTATGGTTTCTGGCTGCCGCTGAGACTGATTCAGCTATCGCTCTTTCAACTCTTAATAGAAAACTCTCCATTGAGTCTTCTTTCTCTTGGAATATCCTTCTATTTCTTTCCTTCCAAATCTCCCATACTACAAGGGATGGTGCCACTAGCCATAAACTGGAAAAGGCTGATCTACGACTCGGCGTATTCTAGCTGGAGAAAAGGTCAAGGACTGTATTAGGTAGAGGGACCATCCATCCTAGCTTCCCTAAAAAGAAGCTCCATGCCGTTTGCGCTTCCTCACATTGTAGAAGAAAGTGATCCAGGGATTCCTCTGCCTTCTTGCACATTATGCATCTGAAAGGGCCCAAGAAGCCCAGTCTGTGTAATCTTTCTCCTATCAGGATGCGCTTTTTCAGAGCCAACCATGTGAAGACTCCTGCTTTTGGTAGAACTGGGGAGCTCCACATAAGTTTTATTGGCCATTCCTTTCTTTCTTCCATTTTGTCAAGAATGCTGTAACCAATCTTAACCGAGTACTACCCCAATTTTGAGCCACACCATCTTATAGTGTCTTCCTTTGTAGACAACATAGGGGTGTACTCCTGCATGATCCCCTTTAACATCTCTTTTTGATTTGCTGGTAATGGTAGATTTTCTACGTCTTTCCATTCACACGTATCTACCCCCTGGACCTTTCTTTTCAAGAGAAAATCTCCTACCTTTTCTCCCCACTGGATTCTAGTAACCTGTTTAATATTCTCAATATCTTGTCTATCTGAAAGAGATGGTCTCCCCTCCCATGAATCTGTCCAAAAATTGGCCATTGTCCCATTACCTATTTCCCAAGTGATGTGTTCAGTGATGACATGTCTGCACGAGGTGATAAAATTCCATATGGCTGAGCCTTTTGGTAAGTTGGTGATTGTGAATATTCTTTCCTTGCTCATTTGATCTAGATACTTGTGTTTTAAAATTTGTACCCATTTCTGGTTCGGTTGAGCATAGATCTGCCAAATCACTTTTGCCCCCATTGCTTCATTTAAAAGTTTCCAGTTTCTTAGTCCTACTCCCCTTGCCTGTTTGTCTTGACAGACTTTATCCCATGTGACCAAGGGAATTTTGTCATTTGTTTCTTTGCCATTCCACAAAAATTTTCTCATCCCCCCTTTTTATACAATTAATCACTTTCTCCGGAATCTTTAGGGCTGTCATGGAGAATATGGGGAGGGCAGAGAGGACCGCTTTGAGTAGAATGATCCGCCAAGAAAGAGTAAGCCATTTACTCTTCCAACCTTCAAGGCGATTTGCACAAGCATCAATGAGGTTGTTCCATAGGGTAGGGTCATTATTCCCACCAAATAAGGGGGTACCCAAAAACTTTCCAGGAAGGGTACCCAGTTTGACCCCTAGGATATTTGAAATTATTTGCTGTCTGTCAACCTCTGTATTAAAGAAAATAGCTTCCGATTTGGTCCAGTTAACCTGCTGACCACTTGCTCTACAGAAAACATCTATTGTCTTTCTAATCATTCGGCCCTCTTGAAGTGAAGATTGTCCACACAGTAGGGTATCATCCGCAAATTGCTGATGAGTAACTGACTCCATCCCTTCCGCAATTTTAATTCCTTTCCATCTTCCTCGTTGTTGTTGTGATCGAATTAGTCTTCTTAGGAATTCTGCTAATATAATAAATAGGAAAGGCAATAATAGGTCCCCTTGTCTAAGCCCCCATGTGGTTTGAAAGAATCCTTGTGGGCTACCATTGACCAATATAGAAGTCCACACCACCCCTATACAAGCCCGTATCCAGCTAATCCATTCTTTGGAGAAGCCAAACCTCTGCAAGACCTGGAGAAGAAATTCCCTATCCACGATGTCATATGCTTTTCTAATATCTAATTTAATCATCATTCAATCCACTTTCGATTGACGAACTGTGTGGATGGCCTCATGGGCAATTATTATTCCTTCCACAATCGACTTGCCTGGGATAAAGCCGCTCTATTCTTCTGAGATAATAAGACTCAACAGTGGTTTTATTCTATTTGAGATCACTTTATATATCACTTTGTAAATGGTGTTGCACAAAAAAATTGGCCTGAATTCATTGAAATTAGCAGGGTGCTCCACCTTGGGAATAAGGGCAATAAGTGTGCAGTTAAGCTCCTTTGCAACACTCGCCTTGCTTCATGATTCCTCCACTACTGCCAAAACCTCATTTCCTACAATCTCCCAGAAATTTTGGTAGAAAAAAGATGAGAAACCATTTGGCCCAGGCGCTTTATCACCTTCCATACTGAAAACCACATTTCGAACCTCCTCAACTTGAATGGGTTTCATCAGTGCCTGATTTTGCGCAGCTGTTATCAGCTCCGGGATAACACTTAGACCATTTTGTTGATGCTCCAAATTGGGTTCGTTATCCTTGGATAGTAATGCTAGAAAGAACTCAACCGCCTCTTTATTTATATCCTCCACATTGTCTAATAAGACATTCTCACTGTTGTAGATGGTTGTGATTTTGTTCCTGGATCTTCTCGCCTTAACCGAGTTATGAATTTTTTTTGTGTTTCTGTCCCCTTCCTGTAGCCAACATTCTCTCGACTTTTGTCTCTAGTAAATATCCTCTCGAGCTAGCACTTCACTATATTTTCCTTTGAGTTCTCGCTCCTGCCAGAACATCTTGGATGTCATCCCCTTTTGAATTATATCTTCTTGCAAGATCGCTAGCCTGTCCTCCAGATCTCTTTTGTTAGCAAAAATATTGCCAAACTTGATTCGGTTCCACTCTTTAATTTTTGACTTAATAAACTGCAACTTCTTAATGAAAACAAAGGCCTTAATACCACAAATCTTTAGGGCCCCTGACCACCATTCATTGATTAATTCCCTCAGGCTTTTATCCCTCAACCACATTTTTTTCAAATTTGAAAGGACATCTGATGGGGGGGCCATCAAAGGCTATAGTGAGCTCAACTGGTAGGTGATCTGAAGCAGCCATTGGATGAATATTTGAGGCGAAAAGGAGATTGGTTTCCACCCAAGGCCCACCCAAGAAAAAATGGTCTAGCTTCTCTACAACATGATGTCCTAAGATCCTTCGATTAGACCATGTGAACTATCCTTCCTTGGATTTGACTTCCCCGAGTCCATTGTCCGCCACAAAATTTTGAAAATTTACTTGGTTCGCAGAAAGTCCTCCCTTGCCCCCTGATTTATCACTCAGGTCCAATATAGCATTGGAATCACCCCCAATAATAATAAAGCCACCATCCAGATCTTGAATGAGGGAGGACATGGGTCTCTGAAAATTTCTTTGAAGATTACGTTTTGATGGTCCATAGACATTAATCAATGTGAAATCAGCATTTAGAGGGCAGGAGTGAACCTTACATACCTGCCACATGTTGGAAGCAAAAACTTCCTCCACCTTGTGATTGTTCGCATTCCAGAGGATACCCAGACCTCCCGAAGCTCCCTCTGAATCCACAAAGACCCCTGTCCACTGCCTCCATGATCCCATGAGTGTCTTAGCTTCCACTTTGTTCATCTTTGTCTCTTGTAAAAAAACTACGTATGGCCTTAATTGATCCAACCCTCATTTGATCAATCGACATTTGTCAGGAGCATTACAACCCCTGACATTCCAGGTTATGATTTTCATTGTCCTTTAGGAAGGGTGACACCCTTCCCTACTATCAATTTACTTTGGCCTTTGGCACTACCAACCATTGCAATCTTGAACTAATTTGACTTTTTGCCTCTCGATCTCTTTTCCCCTATCCGCACCTTGTTACATACAGGTTCTGATTGCTCTATTGTTCTTGTTTCCATAATGTCTTCCTCATCCATCCATCCCCATTCATCTTCCTCATCGACTCCATCAGATTCTCTATTGTCTTTGGTTTCCTCCTTATCAGACCTCGAGTCCTTATCCTTCTCCGAGTGTTGTAGAGTCTCCAAGCTGACTCCTGTTTCCGCAAGAGGAGAGGCCCTGGTGTTAACCCCATCCAGAATATCAACTGCTTTCTTGACTCTTGCAATGGCATCTACTACCCAACTTGCGGCCTCCCTATGTTTGTTAATAAGAGCAACTTCTGTTATAGTCTCTTCCACCTCCTGAGTGGTATTGTTGTGAGCTGTCAAGACCTCTCCCTGCACGAAGGGGTTTTGCATAGCTTGAAACATGTCCTCATTGGATCTCATCTCCTTCCTTGTACTATCCTTGTTCGCATAGTAGGTCACCTCATCTTCAATCATTGTTTCCACACTTTTCCCTTTAGGGCCTATTAAACAAGTTTCCTCTAAATGTCCTTCATTTTTACAATGCTTGCAGATTTCGTTAGATTCCTCCACCTCGATTTTTTGGAGCCACTGTCATGCATTTGTTATGATCTCCACTTGTTCTGGAAGTGGGTAATGGGGTTTCCATCCAATACATATTCGTGCATACATGGTAAAGTCTTTGGACTCAATAGCCTCATCCGCTTTGATGTAGAAACCCAGTTTGTTACCTAAAGTTTGGAAGAACTCCTCATTCCAGTATTCTCTGGGGAGGTTATATAATCTAAGCCAAATAGGTACCTCTTCAATCAGCGCCAACACTGCGTTGAAGTTAGGTTCCCAATCCCTAATGTACAAACTCCTTCCGCCCATAAAAAAAGGGTCCATTATTTAAAATTCCTTGCTTATCCTTACTGTCTTCTGTGATTACCAAGAAGAACCCATTTGGAAGGGTTTTGAGTTTGATTTTACATTTCCAATTTTCATTACACCAACCTTTCATCTTTCCCACCGACGGCCAATCCCCAAAACATTTTACAAATAATCCCCTCTCTCGGAAGAAGGTCACAGAGTCATTCCAGCTTTTGTTATCTATCATCAATGACACTTTCTCCGTTCTCAATCCCTCTTTTCATTCCAGGGACTTCCTCGGCTTCTGAGCATTTCTTCTCGGTCGCCATTCTTTCTCTTGGTAGTGCTACTATATTGTTTTTGGGCCATACTCCTTATTGCAATGCCCTTGGGTTCTGAGACTCTCTTTTCTCAAATATTTGGGGTCTCGCGCTGACGCTACCTCCCCCCATTGCTTATGGGAATGAAAAAACCTATCTTGATCCTCCCAAGCCTTGCTTGGATTTTGCCAAGGTCATTTACCAGGTCATGGCTATGTAAAGTTTTGTCGTGTTCCCCGATCTGCAAATCTTCGGTCCTTAAAGCCATCTTCCTGTGGTCGAAAATCCTAAAACTCCCTCAGTCGAAGCCCTAGTCTCCTCCTCCTCTCCATTTTGTTAAAAAAGGGTTTGAACCAAGGATGTAAGCACTACAGGCAAGAAGCCCCACTATTTCTCCAAGGTTCTCCCTAGGGTAAGAGTACTCCATTTTTTACATGGTAGAGACGAACCCGTGGGGGTTTGAACCTAGGTTGTAGGCACTATAGGCAAGAAGCCCGACCATTTCACCAAAAGGTCATCCCCACCAAATTTTTGATATCTCATTTTTAAATGGCACATAATTTAGCAAATATGGATTATATAAATACAATCAAAAGTCATATTTTCTTGACACATTTTGTTTGGTTTTGAGCTCTTGATTCAGATCATAGACAAGTTGCAACTACAAGCATCGTTATATAAGGAACTTTGTGAAAACCTAATGATAAGTGACAATTTATTTAATAGTATTATAAGATTATTTATCTCTTGGTCTTTATTATTTTAGTTCATTGTTACAAATTATTTAGAAGGGAGGCATTCAGTGCCCAATAAATTAGGGATCTGTATCCTATCACTATGATTCCTTCTTAAACAAGAAGACATTTTTTTTAGCTTCTATTTCATGAGAGATGTCAAGCAGTAAGGGTCCTTAAAGTGTTGAAGGGAGGCCATCAAAAATAAAAACTTTAAATTCGTACTATGGCAATGTTCGCGGTCCATTAGATGAAGCTATTGCTACAACATCAGTAGTTGCACCAAGAATTAATGAAGGACATACCTCGAGGGAAGACCAAAATGAGCTAATTGATTCAGATGCCTATGCCACACATAATGTTTCCATGTATACCCAAGGTAGACGGAATAATTCAAATGAGTTGGATGCCAATACCGTTGATGATGTTGCTAACAATGTTGTAAAATCAAAATTGAGGCGTGAGTGGGATATGACAATGAATTTTCAGTTGGATTGGGTTTCAAGATACCCATTCATTGTACAAGTGCCAAATCCAAACCAAGATTAACCTCCAACAAACTGCAAGTGTACGATTTGTAGTTGGAAATTTAATAGGGACAAAAAATTGCAACTAAAACAAGACAATATATAAAATAATATGGGTGAAATGTATGAAAAAATCATAGATGGAAAGGAACAATTAGTGATTAGATGGAAAACAAAGGAAGAATGTCTTATTGTTAAGTATAAAGAAGAATATAACTTGAGCATATGTGAAGAAAGGAGAAGATGGTTGAACGTGAAGGTTCAATTGAATCTCAATTAAAAAATATCATGACAAAAACATAAAAAGGCCAAAACTGTTTAGTTGAGTGTTATGTTTCATATTTTGAGTAGAGGTCATCCTATGATAGACTACCCTGAATATAGTATTTTATTAAAATTTGTGTGTGTTCCAAGATATCCTCAGACACATTGGTCAATAAATAGTAGATGGGAATGGGCAAATTGTCTTGATGAGGTGTAAAAACTAGATGTACATGAAAAAATAAAAGAGTCAAATTCTATTGCATTATCTCTAGATGAAGTTACAATGGTAGATAATACTTATAAAATATGTATGCATGTGTATATTGTACATAAACATGTCTTCCAACCTCATCTACTTTGCGTTGTTAAAATGAAGGAGAATTACACAATGCAAAATTTATTTGAACTAGTTTAAAAAACATTTAAATGAAATTGGTGGTATAAATGACTTAACAATTGCTAAAAAGTTGGCGTGTGTAGGAGCTAATGGAGCTGCAATGATGCAAGGTGATAAGAATGGTCTTTGCATAAAGTTATAAACTAATACTTTACTCTACATGATTACCATTCACTTCATGGCCTAGATGCTAAATTTAGCATCTAAAATTGTGAGAAAGTTTGATTCAGTAGCTAAAGTTGGAAATCTAGTTTGCAAGTTCTACTCATACTTTTGTCAAAGTCCCAAATGGTTTGCAAATTGTAAATTTTTTCCAAGAAAATAACTAGGCAAGCTTCTCAAGGATGTTGATACCAGATGGATCTCCTTGTGTGGATCAATGGAATGACTTTTCTTAGAATATAAATCCTTGACTGGATTAACGTAGGAGCATCTCGACTCAATAAACAAAGCTCCTAAGCTTCTACATAGGTTAAGTGATGTAGAGACACTCTTAACTTTGTTTAGTATTCTCCCCCTATTTGATATTTGTTCCTATATAGGCTTTTTCTTCATGATGTTGGGTTGAATTCTTTGATATAATAGACCTTTTTACGCCCATTTTATTTTGACCATAGACTAGGGGAAGCATACTAATAGCCATTATAGTTAACTTCGCGCACCCACATATTCTAAACGGTACATCAAATTTTGAGGATTTTTTTTGTTGTCTAGATACATGTGACTTAACTACTTATAGCTATTGTTTTGGCTCTTGGGTAGTAACAATGCACTGTGTGGGATCCGTTATGTGTGCAAATTTGAAGAAGAGGAAGAGTGTGAATTAATAAGGAGGTAGAGAGAGATGGGAAGAGAAAGAGAGAGGTATTTCTAAATTATGTGAAATGTGAGTGTGTTATGGCTTGGTAGTGATTGAAACCAGTCTCGATCACTACCAAGACATAACATGATAACATTATAATGCTAGCGAGCTATAACACACTCACATTATAATAGTGTGTTATGCAAGTGTGATATGGCTTGGCAGTGACCGAGCCTAGGTTGGGTCACTACCAAGTTAAAACGTGAGTACGTTACAAAACATTTACGTTATGTCTTATATGGGGCCAAAAAGTGGCTTGGGCACTTTTTGGTCCCCCATCTTTTTGTACTTACCCACTCCTAGTTTGATTCAATGAACCTCTTTTTTGAAAAGTTATGTGTAGGAGTTTCTTCTAATACATTCATAATAGCATACTAAAAAACACATAACTTAATGACACTTCTATATTTTTTATCATTCTTATTTCAATTTTCATCCTTCAAACTAAGATTTTTTGGTAGTCATTGTATCCCATTGATCTCTTTTTGTTAAGAGGTCATCCATATCCAAGTCATACAAATTATAGTCTTGCCTATTGAGATTTTTAATTTTAGTACTAGATGTGTTTGACAAGATTTTTGGTATATGGATAAGATCTATATTACATTAGAAAATTCTCCCACTATTACCAAATACACAATGTAAAGAAAGGTTCTCCCTTCTTCCAATCAAGCCAAAAATAGGCACTACTACCAAATATTGTGAATCTAGGTTAGAGTTTACAGTTAAACATTTAGTAATTGAATCTAATTTAATATTTTGTTATAAATTAATAATTAAAAATAATAAGATTAGAAATAAAAAATTATGTCATCTACAAGACAAATAACATTAATGTATGTGCAAATACTATTTTGGCTAAAACCCCTTGTTAAAGAGAGCATACAATTGTTAATTTAAAATATGAAAATACATAATACACTCAACTTCTCTCTTTAATCCTTTTTTTCTTTTGATCTATATGCAATTTGATGGGATAACCTTACTTGAAACTTTAACATAAAATAACTATCCCAATCCCTCATTTTGTAGCAAAATGGTCAATGATAAAACCACTAGGATAATGATCCAACCAAGTTAAACCACCAAGGAGATAACATGACATGTTTCCAAGAGTTCCATATAACATGTCATTCTAGAAGGTTATTGACTCTTCCCTCTAAACTAGGCATCCATATACACAAGGTGTCAAACTATCCACTAGAAGAAAAAAACACTAAGCACCTATCTTACAATGCCATATATGCTCTTACAACATAAATGAACTTGTCATCAATTTTCATAGATTATGTTACACTTCATACAAAGTGGCTAAGGATGCCTTAGAATGTAATCCCCTATTAAGTGCCACTTACAATCAATATTGTCAAGTGTTAAGAAGAATACTTCACTCCACATGTGCTTCTAACTACCACATGGGCATCTCATTTCATACATTCTATGATCTTTAGAGATAGGAAAAAATAAATTATTTACAACAATATAGTCCTTTCAAGCATCCACATTGCAATATTGTTTACATGAACTTGCAAGATGAATATCACACCTAGTCAGAACAAATGTTACTAAACATGATTAAATAATGTGTTAATTAGTGGGTTGTTATCACTTTTGTTCTATTTGAGGTGTATCCTTGGAAAGGATGACACCCTATTATTGGAATGATTTCTTTAAAAAATAGTGTATATCTTAATTTACAATTTCTTTTGAGAACTTATGTACTATTGTATTGAGTTCAATTAAAATGACTAGATTATTGTGTTCTCTAAGTGATTGATGTGTTTCAAAATCCTCTTTACAATTTTGATCACAAGTTTTTTGGTAACCAAATAAAGTCAAAGGACTTTTGGGGACCTCTATTTATTTATTTATATGAATTGGTCAAACAACACCATGTAGAAGGATGATGACTTTAGTTCTCATTAGATTTAGGTTTTTGGCTCATTGGAAGAAACGACATGGCCTATGAAGGCCATGACCAATCTTTTTGAATTATCTTGCATTCCAAGCGAGGTGAATACTAAAATTTAGGAGTTTGTTATAGATGAATGATTATGAGAATTGTTCACATCATGCAACTTATTTTGTATATTGAATTAATGGTCCTATTAGTGGTACTATATGAAATATTGCTTATGCATAATGAGGCAATGTTGACATTGTTGATCCATATGAAAGATATAAAAATATTATATTATCTTGAGTTAAGACAAGCCAAGATCTATTCATCAACTATTTCTTAAAAACAATTGACCGATGAGATTGTGATTATAAAGATATTATTGTTTTATGATTGAATTGTAGTGGTTATCTACACGTTTCATTGTGTGTAATATGTTCTCGCATGTCCATTTCTAAAGAATATGGTCTCACCTTTTGAAATGACATTCAACAAAGTCAATACAACACTATAATTGTTGGAAAACCTTTCTGATGCCATTTTCTCTAATCATTGTTTTACCTTTTTAATATGCTACATATATTGAACTTGATTAATCTTATAATTACCATAATTATAGGTTCATTTTTCAAAAGTACAAATTAGATGACAATTTTTTAATTTTTAATTTGTCTCATGTGATATAATTCTATTATAGTGTGGATATGTAGTGTAGGCACTTGAAAAGGCAACATTACTTACTATTGTGTGAATGATATCTATCTAATTGTAGGTGGTGTACTCATAACTTTTTTGGATACCATTTATGTTACATCCCCCATTTTCACATGAGCACCTTAGATTATCAAAGGAGTTTATGTAAGGACATAATTAATGAAATATGCCATAAAATATAAAATACAAATAGGGAAAAAACTTTCAAAACATAATTGTTGTTGAATACTTTCCAAACGTGTTACACTTTGCCCCACATGTGAAAGGGAATGCCACACTCACATACCGATCAAGAAAGGACTAACAAATATTGATTGGATTTTATAATTACTTTGTTATAAATTTGTAATATAAATTATAAGGATTATGATAATTTATTTGGTCAAACTTCAAGAAATATAAAATTGTGTATAGGTATATGAATCATGCGATGTGGTATATATTTATGTCGATTTATTCAGTGTTCATAAATTTTCATGAGAATTTGGTCTTATGTATTTGGGTCTAAGATGATTTTACATGTTGAAATTGGGTTTAATGTAGATGTAATTAGTCGATAGTTATCAATTGTGTAGGTAATGGATGTCAAAAGGTATTTGCCATATTTTAAAGATTAGTTGTCTTTCACTTAAAGCATAAAGGTGAAGAATACTTAGAGCTTAGCAAATTCACCACATGGAAGGGAGAAATTACTAAAGCAATTTTCACTTGGAGGACTTTACATTCAAAAGAGAAGATAAATCCACTAGATCCAATCCTAAATGAGACAAGGATTGAATACTAAGTGGATTGGATTGATTTGGGTTTTCCTCTTTTGTAAGTTGAATTGTTAAAATTAGTAGAATGCTGAAATTGAAGACAAAATATGCAGAAATAGTGAGCTATTATAGGTTCAGGATTTCGTCGTGCACTTGGATCTGAGTAATATGAGTTGATTCGGAACTGCCCTATGAAAACTGCCAAAAATAGCAAGGACCATGTGCAGGGACCAGGATGCCCCCCTATTGGTCCTTCGAAATTTCCTGCACATAGAAGGAAAGAGAATTTTGTTGGGAATAGGGGCTTGCCTTTGGTCAAACCCCGATTTGGAATCAACCTTGAATGAAATATTACAAATATTGAAGTAAATAATGGAAAGTTATACCTTAGATCTGCAATGACTGATAATGATGTTTTGCTTCTTGAATGTAATCACATACATTGTATGAAATGACATGAACATGATAAAACCCTAATCACACACACATGCTTGCAAATGAAAGATGTAATGATGCTCCATAATGGATACATGAAGAATATGCAGCCTTGAAGACCTTTAGAAATGCTTGATGGTGAATGCTTGAATATAGTCTCATTGTCTTATAATCATCTCCACCTTATTACATTATGATCAAATGAGAGGGGAAGACCTCCTTATATACTTGCCTGTCATCAATAATATTTATTTTTCGACATAGGCCGACATGGGGAAATGTTTCCTGCTCAAATTTGAGATAGGGCCAAGGGTTTAATTTAGGGGCCAAGGGTTTAATTTAGGGCCCAATTGAGGAGGACCATGGCGTGGTGCCATGGTCCTGGTGAGATCCAGGGCACCACACCTTGGTCCTATCCCAATTTAGGGCCAGGGCAAGGGGTCCCATCAAGGTAAAGTATGAAAATATAGAGTTTGGTGCATGGGGGAGGCATAAATAGGTCCCGATCAAGCATGAAGATGAAAACACTAAGGCGAGGCCCCAAATGCAGTCAAAATTGTAAGGGATGCAATTTTAGGACACTATAATCACTAAAACCCTGTGGGTGGTAGATTCCAAGAGCTAATCATTATATCTTAGGGTTCAATTGGTTGTAGATTCTAAGAGCTAATCATTATATCTTAGGGTTCAATTGGTTGTTGCTACGGTTGTAGATTCTAAGAGCTAATCATTATATCTTAGTGTTCAATTGGTTGTTGCTCGTAGCATGAATGTATAGATGCTGAGAACTAATTCTGGTATGATAGGGATCTTAGTGTTCAATTGGTTGTTGCTCGTAGCATGAATGTATAGATGCTGAGAACTAATTCTGGTATGATAGGGTTTAGTCAACTTTCAATAGTACCATGCAATTGATAGATCCTAGGAGCTACCCCATACTAAGATGGACCAACATTTGCTAGGGGTTTGGAGGTGGTAGACATCAAGATATATTGACTTGGAAAGTTCAACAAATTGTCAAAATTTCATTAATTATATGTCATTATTTGTTAGACTTACACTTTTGTCAGTGGTGACTAGAAATAGTATGAGATGCTTATTTGACAATGAACTAGGAAAAAAGATGTGGGACCTATGGTGTCATATGAGATGCACCAACATTTTTTGTTCAAAGATGAGATACTCAAAGGGTAAATAATTTGGAACCAAGTAATAGGAAGATACATGCAATAGGGTCTCATCATTGACTTATTATTATTAGGGCTACTATGAATGAACCCTTGATGTTGTCTTGTTTAAAGATGACACTAAGGCTTAGAAGCTTATCATGTTTGGTGGAATACACAAGATTGTGGCATATAGTTGTGTGTTTTTTTTTTTATTGAACAAAGATGATTACAAAGAAGAAATAGTCTGAAACTGCAGGAAAAGAAAAAAAAAATGGAAAACTACAATGAATGGAAAACTACAATGTTTCCATCATTGATTAACAATATGAAAATTAAAAACAGCTGTTCCAATTATTTAAATAACCCAGCTAACTAAAACCACCAGCCTAAATCAGCAACAAACTATACAAATAGCCGCTGAAAAATAAATTATAAATGAAATTTAAGCATTTTTGGAGAGACAAATTATACTTGAAATTTAAAGAATTTTTATCAAAGCTATAATTAATAAGACCATGAAGCTAACATTTCTAAATTAAATTAAATTACTTAATCGATTAAAATAACTCTTCCAGTATAATGAAAATAAAAACCCAAGTGATTATTACTACAGATCAGATTCAGGGCAATTTTGTTGAAGCAGTACATA
Source organism: Cryptomeria japonica (assembly GCF_030272615.1). NCBI lineage: Eukaryota > Viridiplantae > Streptophyta > Pinopsida > Cupressales > Cupressaceae > Cryptomeria > Cryptomeria japonica. The sequence continues at coordinate 393,287,248 of NC_081414.1, read as the reverse complement.
AAACAACTATCATGGTATTTTTGAATGACAGCTTCAGTCCAAACTCAATTTTTTAAGAGGAATAATGTCATCAAACAAAGTGAAAGAATCCATACAAAAAGTACCAATCCAACTGTAAAATAAAGAACACTAAATGGCTAACTGCTAATACTATTTTATGTTAAGGCAACTGATTAGACTTTGACATTTGATCCAGAAAATGGATAAATAATTCCATAATGAAAGATATCAAGGATTAGTTCATAGCTCTCAGATGTAGACTAGCAAGCTTGGCATAGCCAATACCCTGCAATACAATTGTATTCACTATATAAAGCATGCAAGCAACAATTTACATAATCTTGTTTGAATTGAAGCATTACCACATTTTTAAATGGCAGGCCTTGTAGAACTTCAATGCCCCTTGAAGATTGGTAAAGTTTACAAACCAAGCCTTGTAGAACTTCAATGCCCCTTGAAGATTGGTAAAGTTTACAAACCAGTAACCCAGATTATACCGGTTTCTATTAACAGACCACAAAAAATATTCACATAGATTATACATAAGTGTGAGATTTGTTTGTTTCAATGGAACATGAGGTAGAAGTATCATCATTCACTTGATATCAATGGGCAAGTAGACAAAATCATAGGCAGAATAAACTTCATATTAACCATATTTTTGACTGTTTTTTGCTGTAACAAGTGCTCATCAATTTTTATCAGCTCGGCTGGCTGCAGCATAAAGATGATAAGTGAGCAAATTGACCAAGTTTAGTTTTATAATTGTCAAAAATAATGGACTGTATTTAGTCGAGCAACAATTTGATGGATGTTCATACCTTGTTTAAAAGCTCTGTTTAAGCATAGCACTGAGAAATGACACACTCCAGCTGTGTCTTAAAAATGCTTGTGCACATGCAGACCTTAGAGATTAAGCCTTTTTCTGTTCAATGGCCACTAGCTCACCAGCTTCTCGCCTACCTGTCAATACATACATATTCTGCAAATTTGCTCTGTTTAAAATGTAAAAACCTAAATACTTGTGTCTTCTCTTGCTTTAAAATCTGCGAGAACCAATTTCTCTACCAACTAGAATTTATCAAAATCGGATTTTAATTGTCTTAACTGTTAAAATTTGATCAGTTTCCATGTATCAGACGTTGCAGCAGAATTTAACACAATAAAATTCAGAATTACAAAACACAAACTGCCTTGGAGCAATAGTTATATTGTCAGGAATTAAAAGGAGTCTTACAAAAAAATTTCCCGTAAAGAATTCCTCGCTTCTCCCTTCATCTAAGCCATTTGATCAGTTAGTGGCAAATTTCATGTCAAAAACTCAAAATATCTAATCATTAATTTTTTAAACACTTCAAGCAGTACAATCACAAGAAAAAAATAAAAGCATTCAAATATTATCCTCTTAATTTTAAGGATAACAAATAATTGCGTTATGCTTTTAGGTCTCTTAATTTGCAGGCAAGAGTGCAACATGAAATTCAAGAAAGGGTATACAGTTGTCACTTAGATGGTGGTACTTTGTGATTCTGGTATAAAGCTAAGATTATTTCATAGAATATAGACTACTACAGACTTTAATATGATAATCTTTTAAATGACCATGGAAAACATGCTGTGGAAGATCTCTATGCTGACCAAAATCTCTAAATATGAGAGAAACAAGAAATCAGCATAATCTCTAATATGAGAGAAACAAGAAAATTGGCAGCTGGGATATAATGGAAGTATATGACAACTATTGATAGAAGGAAGGTAAAGTTATCAAAGCATTATCAAAGCTTTATCCAGAGGATCATTTGTTGTCAAATTGATGGAAACCATTACAACAGAGATCTTTCCACCTATCTATTATCCCTCACCAATTATTTTGGGAGAATAACGGTTCCAAATCATTTCTAACTTCTTAATTGATCTTGACAAACATCAGAAATACGTAATGGATCTTTATTCTTGCATTTAGTAAGTGTCATGAAGCTTGAGGTTTAAATACAGAACCTCACAGGTAAATGGAACAGTTAATTTTCAAGAGCAAACCGAATTGGCTATTTTTTTTTTTTTTTGCAAGTTTTATTCATCCTGTTGTCAGACAATTAGTAAGAAGTATAATATTTAACAACATAAAATTGCATTCTCAGTAAATGGTCTCTCTATCAATCTGCAAGAAATATAGCAAAGAGGACATCTGGCAAAATTAAAATCTGCAACTCTTTATAGTACATACCGCTCAATCTATTTCTAAAGCATCCTAAGTATAGCATTAATAACTTATACGCTATGAGATAAAATATACGAACACAGACTCTACATTTTCCCTCCTGCTGGCTATGGAGCAAGGATGAGAGACATCCACAAGCCTTAGCCCATTCATCTCTTGGCACAAATGCAGATCAAGTTTTCATTTTTAAGGCATCTGCATGTTAGAAAAACCCTAATTTTTTTAACCCTACCATTCAAAAATAAATATCATCCACAAATTTTTCTTGATGCGTCTCCAACATTTGTTATCTTCCTAACATTTACCAAATATTATGTAAATATTCTGTACATCTGCATGTTAGAAAAACCCTAATTTAAAAAATAATTTTGATTTTTTAGTCGTACCATTCAAAAATAAAAATCATCTGTAAGAAAACCCCTAATTTAAAATAAAATTTGTTTTTTTAGCCCTACCATTCAAAAATAAAAATCATCTGTAAATTTTTCTTAACGCATCTCCAACATTTGTTATCTTCGTAAAGTTTACCAAATATTTTGTACATATGCATATTAGGAAAACCCTAATTTAAAAAATTATTTGAATTTTTAACCCTACCATTAAAAACCAAAAATCATCAATGATTTTTTCTTAATGCATCTTCATCATTTGTTCTCTTTCTAAAATTTAGGAAATATTCTATACTGATTGTAAGCTAACCGTTTGCTACAACTACTTTCCAAAATAGAGAGTAAAAAGAAGAGTCTTACAAATATATTCACAAGTTAATAGCGAATTTCATATCAAATTCAAAATATATAATCATTAATTTCTCAAGCGATTCATGCGGTAAAATTAATGGGAAGGAATATATGCATTCAAATTGAATATTTTGATACAGAAAAAACTCAATAGAAGGAAAAAACTCGCAAAAAATAAAATAGCCAATTCTGTGTGTTCTTGAAATTCCCCCTCAAATATTTTGTAAATTTTTCCAGATTAACATGTATTTATGATTAAAGATCCATCATGTACTTTTTATATCCACAAGTAAACGTTTGTCAAGAAAACCCCAACAATCTAGAAATAGTTCGGTACCTCATTGCCCCAAAATAGGCAGGGACGGATCCTCTGCTATAATGATATTAAGAAGTTCTGGTGAGAATAAATATTTTTCAAACATGTTTTTCATGATCATTTAAAGGTTGTCATATAATTTCTATGGTAGTCTCTATTCTTGAAATGATCTTGGCTTTGTAGCAGGATCACAAAGTACCATGCCACCATACGAACGGCCTCCACTGTGTGCCCTTCCTTATAAAAGTCGTAACATCAAAACGATTTAACATGTAAAAATCAAAATACGATGAGCAAAAAGCTAAGAGCTTAAAAAGAAGAAAAGGTCAGAGAGAACATAACAAATATTGGCATGCTCATTATTAGGAGAGCAACTTTCCATACCGAGGGTTGAGAATAGTTATAGAAAGACCAGGGTTTTTTAAGTATAGGAGGTATATAATATAAATAAAAATTATATATTAGTGATAGTTTTTTAATTAAAAATTATATATTAGTGATAGTTTTTTAATTGAAAGAAAATTAAAATTTGAATAATTTTATAATAATGTTAATGCTGGTCATAAGATTTTAATCATTTACTTAAAACAATTAAATAAAATAAAGTTTATTTTAATTTCAAATATTGAATATAAAAATAAATAAATAAATTAATCTTCTAAATGTGTTTTCTGGTAACTATGCTAGTTACTCCAGTTTCTTGCTAAAACTTTGGGAGGAGAAAAATCACCTATACATACACTGTCAACTTCAATGAGTGAATTGACAATTATGGTAATTATTCAAATTTCTTACTAAATACTTTAAAGGAAAACACCTAGACAAAAGTTGTGTGCAACTCCAATGATTGAATTGGTAATTATACTAAGTACTTGATTTTCTTGCTAAAATATTAGAAAAACAAAAAGAAGAGAAGAAAGAACCTATATAGCAACTACACTTTCCACTTAATAATTTCTTGAGAAAACAAGGTACCAATGCATGTTAGTTTAGAGTAGGGAGAAAGATAAAGATAGAGATGAGAATTAATATATGGAGATAGGTAGAGAGATATATATAGCGATAGAGAGAGATGTAGAGATGTAGAGATAGAGATAGGGGAAGAGATTAAAGACGAAATATGGAGAGATGGAGATAGAGGGGCGAAGAGATATAGATATAGGGGTCTAGGAAGAGAGAGAGGGAGAGAGAGAGGTGAAGAGACTAATGTTTGTTAGGCATTCTAGAACCTTTGAAAGCAAGTTTTACTTTAAAAGAGATGAAGAAAATTTGGGTAAGTTTGACTTTGGTATTTTTCTTGGTTATTCCATGACAAGTAAAGCAAATAGATGTTATAATAAGAGATTAAAGAGAGTAGTGAAAAGTGAAAATGTAAGTGTTGATGAGACAATACAATCACCTAAGATTCCAAAAGAAGATGACAAGGTTGAACCAATCCGCAAAAGTGAATTAGACTCTAGAAAAGAATCGAAGATCACAAGCAATAACATTTCAACAGAGTATGTGCAAAAGAACCATTTTGAATATCAGACTATAAGAGATAAAGATAGTGGTGTTCAAAGTAACATCCCCTTTTTTCTACTCTTTCATTTTACCAAGTTTTAACCCACAAGTAAAAAGATATACCTTGCCAAAATACCATTAATAAATTTTTCTCTTCCCTTTTCAATTCAAGATACGTAATTGAAATAAATCACTTTTCATTTTCATTCATCATGAAAACATATACAATGTCATATTCATAAAAATATAAATGTATTTACAATATATCCTTTTCATACTTCCATTTGCTTTAGGAATATTTGATTACAATAAAGCTTCAACTGAGCCTAAAGAGTACATAAGTAATGCATAATGGTCCAGATGTCCCTCCTAGCATACATCCTCAAATATCGACTGCCATTTGCATGAGGAAGAGCATCACTTAAACACTTTTCCACCCAACCAAGACTTGACAGTCCCCTGTGCCTCTTCTAACTGAAGCGGCCCGACCCTTCGACGAAGAGTTTGGTTTGGTAACCTCACAATATAATATAGCCTTCTGAGCATAGTGTTGTGTCCTACATAACTAGAGCTACCATACATAGGCTACAATCTACATGTATGACATTCCCTACCTAGTATGTAAACTTCGATCACAGTGAACCGATAGTGTAGATAGTGGCAACCTACACTACTTTGGCCAAAGCATTCACACCCAGTACTTTGAGTGAGAGTCGTATGTTCATCCACTTCATTGCTAAATTTGGTAAAATGACCATTTAACTATCTCATATTTATCCCATGAGTTCTAATAGGAAACATTTAGGTTATTCCCAAACCCTAGATTACCAATGCATTCCTTCCTATATACTATAGTTACACACCTTTCTCCTAAGGTCAAATAGTAGAATAACTATCTAGGTTTATTCCCATCTATGGATTTCCTATCCCTGGGATTAACCAAATCAATCACTCATATGTACTGTAGATACATTTCATAGATTAGTTCTATCTTAGCTATTACATAGATAATGTATATCTAATCATAAGGATTATTGAGTTTCTATCAACTCAAAGATTACATATCCTATAAGTATCTCAATCATTGCTTTAATAAACCATAATTAATCACATACATGAATCTAATCAAAAGATTATAAATTTCCATCACTCAAGAATACATTTACTTCAAGTGCACAATTCCTATAATGGCTTCAATTGAGCCTACACAACATCACAGTCTATTTATAACATATTAATATAAAAGAGAGGTAGAATACTCATGCCTGGATTATATCTACCATGCATTTCGATTCCTTCCTCCATGAGGCTAGCTTCACAACGTTTCCACTAATGCAGTCATTCCCAAGCTTTCCCCAATAGAAACCATCCCACTTCCTAACAATGCTTGAACTATCTTCTTCTCTCAATGAAGAACTTCAAAACAATCTAACAATGGATAATATTATGGTGATGGATAACTGAGATGGAATGAGAGCAACATGCAAGAGATGACATGATCTCTAAGCAATGAGACAAATGAAATGGGATGGGATGGAATGGAATACAATTCTCCACATCCTACTACAAAATATTCCCCTAATTCTCCCTCACACTAACACTTCTCTTCAACAAATATGAGCTCTAAGCAATGAGACTAACTTAATGAATTTGAGAACGAATGAGTGAATGAATGAGAATGGAAATGAAAAAATGGGAATGAGTGAATGAATGAGAATGAAAATGAAAAAATGGAAATGCGTGAATAACCTCCAAGCTCACTTATCTGTTTATACTAATAATATGAGAAACCTAAAGCTACAATTAAGCTCACTAGGTTGCCACATCTCTTACCTATTCAAATAGAATTCTCTCTCTAATTATCATATGCCTAATCACTAGGTCTTCCATTATATTAGGAATAGCTTCTAACTATATTCATACAATAATACTTATGTGTTTCCACATCTCTCTTACCTATTCAAATAGAACTCTATCTCTAATTATCATATAATAATACTTATGTGTTTCCCCATGGTTAGCGCTAACATTATACTCCCACAATAACATGGGGTTGACCAAGTCAATACCAATTACCTTTTTGGAATTAACTCCCCATGCTTGGTTATAGTGGGTGGCGACTTACACATAGGCATTAGGCGCTGGCCCTAATAAAGGGGAGGTTAATTCACACAATGCATAGCGCTTACTTTGCAAGGAAAGAAGGGAAAGGTGGCTGTCAACCCACCACCTCCCTTTGGAGTAGGGCGCGCCACCTTTTATGATGGGCGCTCCCCTCCCAACTTCCACGTAGCAAGGTGATAACCCTTGGTTCCCTTAATCACCACTACGTGGTGTTTAAAATGATAATATGCAGCCCGATATAATATATATAATTATATGTTTATTAATACATGTGTATATATTTATACTCCAAATAAAAAAATATTAAATTTGATAAACATACATATATATAGAATACACATATAACTGTTATCATAATCAGATAATATCAATATTAATCAATTGATATATATATAGGTAAATACCAATATATTCATCGACACATAGATATGAAAGCACACAAAAGACATCTAATGATATATATAGGTAAATACCAATACATTCATCGACATATAGATATGAAAGCACACAAAAGACATCTAATGATATATATAGGTAAATACCAATACATTCATCAACATATAGACATAAAGATATGAAAGCACACAAAAGACATCTAATGATATATATAGGTAAATACCAATACATTCATCGACATATAGATATGAAAGCACACAAAAGACATCTAATCGTTACCCAACTAATCTAACTCAACTTCATTTCCTGCATCCAACTCAACATATTACAACAGTAGTCAGCTGTTATTAAAACATTATATATCCCATCTTTAAATATTTAAAATATAAGAATGATTGCACATTCATTCATATGATTTCCAGATATATTCAAAGCATATTCACGTGCTTACAATATTTTAACCAAAACAAGTAAAAGTAAATAGTAATGTCAAAATGGGGTATAACATTCAAACACAAAGAAGAAAATAGAGAGCTAGTGAACAAGTACACTTTTCTTTACTATCAAAGATTAAGCCAATTAGTTATGTAGAGACAAGCAAGGAGAAAGGTTGGGCAAGATGCTATGGAATAATAGTTAACTCATTAAGAAAAATGAGATATGGGAGTTAGTCCCAAGACCTAAAGAAAAAAATACTATTGGCACCAAGTCTCTCTTTAGAATAATTTGAATGAAGAAGGAAATGTGATCCAAAATAAGGCCAGATTAGCATACAAAGGTTATGATCAAGTTGAAGGTGTGGATTTTGTGGAGACATTTGCTCCGATGACTAGACTAGAAGCTATCAAAATGTTTTTGGCATTGTCAACATTTAAGAACTTCAAAGTTTATTAGTGAAGAAGTTGATGATCAATCATAGGAGCCAATAATCATTTACAAAAAAAAACACCTTTCACACAAAATTAGGAGAACTAAAGCAATGCAAAGTAGGAGCTAAATTAAGCTCAACTACAACTAGAACTAATGCTAGAAAAGAAAACACTAGATAACAAAAAGCACCTAAGTTTAGCTCAAGTTACAAAAAAAGTAATAAAGGGCCTAATTAATAAATAATTAGATAAATATCCTAATTACTCCAATAATCCCCCTTAAGATTAACTTAGGGATAAGCTAAAGAGATAATGATGAATGCAAAATGTATGCATGAATGAGTCCCAACAACAAGGTCTGATCAAGTACTCGTGTACAAATCAATGCAACTCTCACAAACATACAAAAGGAGAAAAACCCAGTGGGAGGAAACTCCTATCCAAAAGAGAGTAAAAGAAATGAAAAAAAAATGTACATGTGACAAGCATGAAGGACTCAAGATGTCCCCCCAAGTACTAAATTGGTCATAGAAGTACAATCAAGATTACCCCCATAGGAGAGAAAATAAGAGATGATATATCCCCCTCATAAGAGAGAAGTTCCAATGTTGAAGGTGAATGCTTGAATGATGAAGATGATCCAAGAGAAAAAAACAACATTCCTCCACTTGGGAAGAAACAAATCCAATGTCTAAGGTAGAAGAAGCTCCATGAAAGGAGATGAAATGAATAGTCTCATGATGTGTTCCATGTAAGATTTCTCAATTGTCCACATGTCTAATCATACGCCAGATTAACTAAAGCATGATCAAACAATTGTGAAGATACTTGATGAACAACTTCTAAAGACACTAAAGATGGGATGCCATAAATACTCAAATTGCCATCAAAGAGGAAGTGAAGATCCTCAAATATGTATCCAATATTTGCAATATGTAACTCAACAAATAACCCTACAATATCTGGCAAAAGGTCATCCCACAAAGCTAAAACTGGAAGGGAACAATCAACCTACTGAACTGAATCAATGGGGCATATGCATGAACCAATGCCAATATAATCAAGAACAACATAATATTATGAAGACTCGGATGGTGTTTCAATATGAAGAGTGAGAATTGAGAGACAAGCCTTTGATCCATCTGGACATGAAAGACTCGCGATATACTCTATCATCTCAAAAGTACCAGGATCATAAGTTACACAATTTGCATGTTCAAGGGGAATGGTAGATTATGCTACAAGATCCTCTAGAAGTAGAGAGATATGAGTGTCTCTAAAGATCTTCCAAAGGTGAGTCCAAAGTGTGCATGGGCATTCAATCTCCAATAAAGCACACATAGTGTCAAGATCAACACTAGCACCAATCACTCCTACAACATGGTCATTAATGATCCTCCACACATACTAACCCTCTTTGAATCTAGTTGAGATATGAGTCCATATAGATAGGGCAAAAACTCAATCCACCTAAGATGTGTCAAGATACCCTTTCTCTAAGACTCATAATTGGCCTTTGTCAGGTTGATAATTGAAGGGTGAATAGAAAAACCCATGATACCTTTCTCAAATAAAATAATTAGACCCCAAAAATATCAAATAATGTAATGCACATCAAATGCAGCCCTACAAATTCATATGGACACCAAAACTAACTTTTCAATGATATCTTGTTTGCTCGATTTCGAACCTATATGGTGAAGTTATGGTCAAAAACCACACCTAGGTCAATTGGGGTTAAGAGTGCAAAAATGGGTCAAAGGGTTGACCAAATAGTGACATGTCAACAAAAATATTTCCTTTGTTGGAAAAAAATTCTCCCCCTTTGAAAAAAATCACCTCATTGAAAAAAATCATACCCTTGAAATATTCAATCAAGACACCTTGTCTCCAACTAAATTTAGGACCCACTAAAATTAGAGGCACCACTAAATATGGTAAAATCATCAAAGAGGGTCAAAGAGGCATTACTATAAGTAGTGATGCAGGCGTGCATGTTTGCTAACATATGTCCTTTGCACTTTTTCAAGAAACAATTTTTTATTTGAAAAAATTCAAAGCACTTTTTTGACTTTTGCAAAAAATTTAAGAGAGGGTTTCAAAAAATTTAGAAAAATTGTTCAAGGAAAACCCTACATGACTTTTCAACCTCCGAGGATTTTTTGCAACGATGGTACGATGATACAATGTATAGATTTTTGTGCCTTAAAAAAAGTGCCTCCAAAACTTTTACTAATTTTTTTTCGACCTTCAATTTTTATGATTTGATAGGTGATCTTAAGGTTTTCGGGCCTTTTGAGAGCAATGGTGACTTTATTTTTGTGCCAAACTGCTCAAATTGTTCAACTATCCCTAGATTTTAACTTGATTTTTATGCCCTCAACCAGATTGACCCAAAATTTCAACTTCTCGGATACCATGTAGAAGTTGATGATCAACCACAAGAGCCAAGAATCATTTGCAAAAAAAACACCAATCACACAAAAGAGATCAAGCAAGGATAATATGCTCTATAACAACCAAATAATTCTATATTATTGCAGAAGCAATATTGGAGATACAATTAAAATGAATGAATGAATCCTTATAAAGGAAGAATGAAACCCTAGATGCAAACCCTAATACTAAAATTATGAGAACTAAAGCAATGCAAATTAGGAGCTAAATTAAGCTTAACTACAACTAGAACTAATGCTAGAAAATAAAACTCTAGATAACAAAAAGCACCTAAGTTTAGCTTAAGTGAAAAAGTAATAAAGGACTAATTAATAAATAATTAGATAAATGTCCTAATTACTCCAACAGTTAGATGGATGTTAAGTTTAGATTTTTGAATAGAAATTTAGAGGAAGAAGTTTATATTGAATAACCAAAATGATTTCAGTGCTCAGACAAATTGGATTTTGTGTGTAGGTTGAAGAAGGTTTTACATAGACTCAAGCAAGTTCCCAGAGCTTGGTATTCCATATTGGATAGGTATTTATAGTAGCAAGGTTTCTTAAGAGGTTGTACAAATAATAATTTGTATATGAAATCATGTAGTTATTAATCTTTGATTGTTGTGGTTTATGTTGATGATATTATATTTGGAGGAAGTAGTGATATCATGTGTAAGGAGTTGTAGAAAGCAATGCAAAAGGAGTTGGAGATGTAAATGCTTGGTGAGATTTCATTTTTCTTGTCTTACAAATTTATCAATCAAAAAAGGTATATTCATCTCTTAGACCAAGTACATAAAGGAAATGTTGAGGAAGTTCAATATGGAGTGTAAACCATTGAGTACACCTATGTTTATTGGGTGTAAATTTAGTAAGGATGGTGATTTTTCCATGATAAGTTAGACATTATACAAATCAATGATTGGTAGTTTGTTATTTGTGAATGCATCTAGAATAGATATCATGCAGGCTATTAGAATGGTTGCTAAGTTTCAAGTAGCAACTAAGGAAACTCATGTCAAGGATATGAAGAGGATTTTCTAGTACTTAAAAGCTGCAATAGATTTTTCTTTATGGCATCCCAAGAGTAGAAGTTTAGTTTGAGTGCATACTATGTTGCAAAACTATGTGTCAATCCAATTAAATCCTAAAACATGTCAATGAGACTGAATTGAAAGCTAATTAAGAGAAATAAAATCAAACCCAGCTTCCTTGTGAATGTCCCATTGTCCTCTATATCTAAGGATTTATTCAACCTTGCTTACTCTCATATTTATGCACTCGTGGCTTTCTAAATGACAACCTAGAGAACGAGATTGAATGTAAACGCAAGAAACTTTCCTACAATTGTATGAGATTAACCTAGATGAGATGCAAGCTTGATTCTACATGATATTGAAATGCTTAATTGATCTAATGCTAAATGCTAATGTTGTTCTAAATGCTTCAAAGATTGCTAAAATGCTTAAATGAGAAATGCTTGAGCAAAATGAACTTCTAGCTAGCAAACCTTGATTTGTGCGAATGAGAGTTATTTATAGATTTTCCAAGGCTCATGTCCTGGGTGGCAAACATGGACAGATGGGATTCAAATTGAGAAAATGAATGGCTAGATATGGAGAAGATAGAGAAATTTATGGATCATGCTTCCTTAAGAAAAACCAGGTGCTATGTGGAGGATGGAGATGAAAAAATAATGCCAAGTGTCCTTAGTTGGTTGCAAATGCCACATGCCCTTCCAAGTTTGTTGAATTGGTTGAAGATATTTGATCAATTAAATATTTGAGAATATTTAATTCATGAGATACACACTATTATGGCAATTTTGTTGAGAATGGGTATCTCACTTGCTGGTTGAAATATCAATCAGATTACATTTAGGTTATGTAGGGATCAATTCAATGTGACTTTGGATATGTCTGGGTGATATCAGTGATCAGTTCAGTATGACTTTGAAGCAGTCTAGGTGATATCGAACAAATAAGTCCTCTCTGTGAAGTTTGTTGGCATTTCGAGTTTGTTGGTATTTTGCATAAAGATTGCATTAATGATATGTTGTCATTGATGTCAATTGAACCGGTAATGGTATTTAGTTTAGTGCTGATATTGTTGTTTTTGATATTGGCTAGTAACCAGTAAGAAGAGCTTTATGGAAGATGTAGTGACTTAGTGAATTCCTCTAGAAACACATCCTAGAACTCCTTAAGGATAGGGTAGTCATCAAGCATTGGCTTCTTATTGTCAAGGTCACTAATGTTGAATGCATAAGTGGAAGATCCCTTCCTTAAGGCCTTCTTTAGTTGCATTACCAAGATTTGTCTAAGCTCAAGAGGTCTCTTAAAATTGTGAATCTCTACATGATTCCCAAAATCAGCCAACCAATTTACAACCTTATGTTCACAATTCACTATAGCCTTGTGTTTACACAACTAGTTGATTCTTAAAATCACATCATATGACCCTAATGAAACTACATAAAGGCTAAATTGGGTCTGAAAATTGGGAAGTTCTAATTCACTACAAAGAAGACAAGAATCTACCCTCTTTTCTGCTCAATTCCCATACTAAACCATCCATGGATTAGCCATATGTCATGGTCTACAAACAACTTAGAAATTATTCTTGGATTCACAAAGCATTTAATTGATTCAATATAAATTAATATAGAAACAAGTTGGCCATAGTCCTTACCAGTAAACTAAATGGTGACATTTGGAGTTAGCCTATTTGTTATCCACAATTGCATGGATTTGATGTTGTAGTGCTCCTTGCTAGTTTCTTTCCTTCTATCCCATCTTCCAATGAGGAAAAACATTGGTATAGTGCGCATAAAAAAAATCAATAACATGGTGCTCTTGGTCCTTTAGACCTATCCCTCCTATTATTGTTGTAGTTACCCTTTTTATTATCATTATTACCACCTTCCACTCTATCTTGAGAATTGTTGCCATGCTTTAAGTTTTGGATTTAGTGATTATGACCTCTTTGTTGGTTATTGTTTTGGTACTTCTTATTTCTAAAGCTATATCTAGCATCTTGGTTCTTATGGTAATTAGCAACTTGTTACAGCTTTTTCTCCTTCTTAATAGTATTCTAAAAAAAAATATCCATAGTCAATGAATTATGGATGTCCATGTCTATTCCAATGTAAGGCATTAATCACAAGATGAACTTATTGATTTAGAATCATTTATCCAATTGGTATTGAGGTACATACTTGAGAAAATTGGTGAACTTAACCTAGTATTCTATCACCATCATACCACCTTGCTTCAAGTTTTAATTTTCTCATGTCATCTTCTTATCAAATAAAATTTGCGGTAACCATCTCTTCCTAAAAAACTGGAGGAAGTGTTCCCAAGTTGTTTCCCTTGACAATAGCTTCATTTCAACATTTACATTGTCCCACCAAGTAGTTGCTTCACTGGTAAGTTGATAAGCATCCCAAATTACCTTGGTTTCATTAGATAAGTTTTGGAACTGAAAATACTTTTTCATCCCAATAATCCAAGATTCTGCTCCATCTCTAATGGTTTTTCCATTGAATTTAGGCGATGCAATCTTCTTGAGATCCTTTCCCAATTTATTCTCAATCCTATCTTTGTTTTCCTTTGTAACTTGATCCACATTCCTTTGGTTCTGATTTTGGTTTTGAATCCCTCAAGTTCCACTGACCTGTTGCTCTAAGATATCCATCCTATCTCTTTGTTTGACTAAGAGGCCAAGGATTTGGTCCAACCTATCATTTTTGTCAATGGTTAATTAGGAATTGACATGTGAATTTTTTTGCATCTTAGCGTAGTGGACAAGGTTCTAGTGTTAAACCTTGTTTTGATACCAAATGTAAGGTTTTGTAGACACATAAATTTGTCTATTAATTAAATAAATATTTAATATTTATTTTAATGTACTAATATTCCTCTATTAATTAAATTCACATTTAATTAATTCATTCAACCCCCATTCTGCTATTTTAATTAAATAAATTACATAGATTTATTTAAATTAAAAATCCCTATCTATAACCCAATTATTAATTAAATCTAATTTATTTAATTTCCCTCATTCCTCTCATTTAAATAAATTTAACATTTATTTAAAAACACAAATCAAATTCCCCTTTTAAAATAAATCAATATTTATTTAAAATCCCACCCCACTTGCATTTTCCTACAAATGCAAGTTGCACAAATAAAGAGATTTTATTTCTAAATAAAATCCTATTTTCTCTCACCCATCAAATCCACTTGCATATCTAACCCTTGTTCTAGACTCTTCTAACCCCTTCTAATTATCCTAATCCCCCTCTCTAATCATTTGCACATCCCTTAAGAAAGGTCACTTCTCAAAATAACTCAAAAGTCTTCAATAACCATCAAAGGCTTTGTGCCTCCAACAAGCTAAAGTCTAAAGTCTTCTAAAACCATTAAAGGCTCTTACACGACCATAAATGGTTAACTCAAAATCAACCTTTGGTTAGAGAATTTCTCTCTAACTAAACCATCCTTTAACTCATGGGTCTCTTCAAGCATTCATTGCTTTGACCATGGTTATCCCTTTTACTCTTGCACAAGAGTTTATCCCTCAGATAGTATATTTATCCAATAACCCAACCTATATGAGGTTACTCTCATGTCTCCTCAAGCATTAAATGCTCCTTCCCTCTCCTCTCAAGCCATCTCATGTTGACACTTGTCATCATGGGATTGGGTTGAAAGCCATCACATGGATCCTAAACCCATCAATCTTGACCCTTCACAAGCTCACTCAATCTTAGCCATTCAATCAACATTTTTCCCTATAAAAGGACCTCATTCCTCAAGCAAAAAAAAATCACTAGAGAGAATTAGAGCATTTTTATTATAGTGAAATTTACATAGACATTAGGAGCTTTCTCATAGCAACCCTTTTACACTTGCATAGCATTTGTTTATCATCTACAACCATCTTGAATCTCCATATGGCATCCATGGATAGTGCTAAAAGCTAAGAGATACAATCATTTGGGACTTGGAGAGGGGAGAAACAAGGAAGAAGCGTCAAAAGGCATCATGGAAGCATCTTAGGGAGATTTCTCTTCCTTCTCCTCTTTTATCTTGCTTTACTTACATGCTTTTTAATCTTTCTTGATATGTTTGGAATGGTTTTAGTTCTTTGTCTTGGTTTTATGGTTGGAAACTAACATTTGAACTTTGTTTTAGCCTTGTCCCCATTTCCTCAACATCAAGTTAAATCTATAAATGTCTCACAAAATGAAATAAATAGATCAATTTATAAAATTATGAAAATGAATTGATGCATCATGAATATATACAAAAATATTTAATATATCATCTAGAATGTAATTTACATGAGTGGTATAGAAGAAAATGACTTAGACTCTCAAGCCTAACTAGTTATTGCAATAAATGTAATCATATAAAAATATACAAGTAATCATAAACATTGAAGTCTCTAACTACCACTAAGAGATGAGAACATGTCTCAGGCACTTTTTTGCCCAACCACGAATCTTACACTTCCCCAGAGTTCATCCTACCCAAAGAATACCCAACCGTACATGAGAAGCCTAGCAACTAGAACAACAAGCAAGATGGAATCCAGTGCAACCTGTTACACTTACATGCATATGAAATTCTATCTCCTATTAAAAAGATATAACAAAGAGAACATAAAACATCCATCTATTTCAATGGTATGATAGCTTGGCAAAGCATATAAATCGTAAAATAGCAAGTAGTTCTAGAAAAGAAGACCTACTTCTCTCTATGAACCCATATTCAACACCCATCCCAGAAGGTAAATAATCACACACCTAGAAAAACAAAACATGACATGCATATACCTAATACCAATATTTCTTATTCTTTCCAGGCAATAATAATAAATGCATAATTTTAAATGTAGTCTAGTTCTTACTAAATTTGAGTGACAAATGTAATGCAGATTGCTATGAATGATAACTATATGGCAATTAACTATGCATCATATATTGTAAATAAAACATTTATCTTGCATTCTAACATATCCTTTGAAATGACTATAGGTCAAACTATGATAATTTAGTCACATATCAATAAAATCAAGGTTTCAGATATACTTATGCATCTATGTATATATACACACGCAGGTATATATATACATACACTTAGTATGCAATTAATATGATTATACTTCATTTCGTTGTTTTTTAAGAAATTAGTTATGCTATCATGACAGTTATGCAAGGAATTTGATATACAAGTTACTGTTGAAAATAAAAATGTTTAATCTTCCACGCGTCAATCATTGTTTACATAATAAGGCAAAGATTTTAATTAGCATAGTTAAAAAAGTGTAGAATGCAAATTGAAGCTACAACCCTAATGTTTCTATAATAGTAGGAAAGATTAATGATAGTCTTGCATTCATATGTATACATGTATATACTAGTATATATGTATACATATGTTAATGCATAAATACATATTATGAGTCAAATTTACATGCTCTATTCAATGATAAATACTAATTTTCACAATATTTGGTATGACAACAAATATACACTAAGCAAACATATATATTTATGCATATATTGTTTAATTTTGCAATACAAGCTTGCAAGATCAAACATCAAACAAAAATAACTTCCACAAACAAGAGCAACAAGAAAGATATGCTATAGTCCTAAAAGAAAAGATTATAGAATGAAGATTACAATGCATAATGACTTGCTTTATAGAAAGCAATAAATTCCATAATGTATAATTAGGAGAACTGAATTAAAGCATGAAGGAACTAAATAAAACTCAACTAAAGTATCACTAATTGAATTCAAGCTAGAAAATCATACCTCTATATAGAAAAGCACAACTCTAGCTAAAAGGGCATAAGTCTAGCTAAAATGCTCTAACACCCTCCTTAAGTGAAACTTGGGGAGAAGTTATAAACCTTTAAATGCATGGAATGCAAGAATGGATCCCAACAACTAAAGGTTTGATATGGTAACCAAGTACAAAAAATAGGTCTTTCAAAACTTAAGAAAAGGAGATAAACCCAATGGTAGAAAAGTCCTCTCCAAATGAGAGAAAATTGGATTAAGGACAAAGACGACTCTAAAGAAATGTCCCAAAAGAATAGGAACATAAAGAACATCCTTGACACACAAATAAGTTATAGAAAACTATCGAATGATAATTGCTATAGTGCTAAATGAAGAATCTCCTCTAAAACCAAGATGATAATTAGGATCAAGAAGACAAGAATCTGCACAAGTGCCCCTAAAAAAAACATTTGGAAATCAAAGATATAGATGGTACATGAATCTGCATGAGTGACCTTGACAACACTACTCAACCATGTAAGAGTAAATTGCTCGTCAAAATACAAGTGCCAATAGTCTAAAGAACTGATCAAATGAGGACGTGTTGCCTCCATGAAACTAGAATGTAAGAGTGTATATATGGTAAAAGATCCATCTCATTGAAATACAACCATTGGATTCATATAGTACATAGGAACAACTATTGTATATGTAGCTCATTCTAAAGTAAAACTATGGAAGCATTAGCACCAATAGTAAAAACCCCCCATAATGTTGACAAGGGAGAGGTATCATAGTTCCACTAATATTGTGTGCCACCATGAAGTGCATGAAGGAGAATAAACATATGAATGTGTAAGAAAGTACTTGTAATTGAAAATGATATGCAACTAATGCACAAACACAACAGACAAGAATATCTAGGATTCAATGTCATCATGGAGGGACACTCACTAGACAAAGGTGTGATGAAAAAATAAGACACTGCACAACCCACCATGACACTCTAAAATATAGCACACGTATAAAATAAGACACAATAGAATGTGCCAAGTCCCCCAAAACCATACATAAAAGTGGTACCTTATATGAATCTATGTAAAAACAAAGAAGTCCATGAAAAGGATACTCAAAAGTGCTCAAATAGGTAAAAGTTTTTGAAATACATGTAGAACAACCTAAGGGAAGTCATCCAAGGAATATAGAAAGTTTTGAAGAGCCAAAATGACCAAGTAATCAACCATAAGGTGAAAACACAAAAGACTGAATAAAAATTACTTAGGGAAAAATTAGAAAAAAAAAGTAGTAGATATGGATGGAGCACTGAACCACCTTTCCAACACTCACTTGTTTGTGAAAAATGGAGTTTGTTTGCAAAATTTATGGCCCCAAAAGTGCGAAATTGAACTTTTGACTTTGTAGATAGTACATAAAATTGGTGTAGAATTTGAGAAAATAATCAACAACACTAGATTGGTATTGAAACTAGATTTTTGATAATATCTCATTTGCATAGTTTTGACTTTGTATGACCAAGTTATGGACAAAAAACCAACTGCATGTCAATTAGGGCTTGGAAGACTTGAAGGGTTTAAAAAAAAGAAAAAAAATTGAAAATGGAAAGTTTTTGAAAATGAAAAATTTTCAAAATTTCTAATGCTCATTTTGCTCCAAAAGTTGATAAAAATTTCCCACTTCCAGATCCACACAAGAAGGCAAACCCAGTGACCTTGCAACACTTCTGAGAAATGAAAATCTCAAAGCTTGAGAAGGGGTTTGTCGAATCCATGATCTGATACCATGTTGAATGTTGCAACACAAGCCTACAAGATCAAATAGAAAATAGGAACACCTTCCACAAATGAGAGTAATAACAAAGATATGCTATATTCCTCAAAAGAAAAGATTACAAAATGAAAATTACAATGCATAATGACTTGCTTTATAGAAAGAAATAGATGACCTAATCTATAATTAGGAGAACTAAAGTAAAGCATGAAGAAGATAAATAAAGCTCAACTAAAGTACCACTAAGTAAAATTAAGCTAGAAAAACATAACTCTAGCTAAAAAATATAACTTTAGCTAAAATGCTCTAACAACCTCCCTTAAGAGAAACTTAGGGAGAAGTTAAAAACCTTTAAAGTGCATGAAATGAAAGAATGGGTCCTCACAACTAAAGGCCTAATGAGGTAACCATTTATAAAAAAGAGGTCTCTCAAAACCAAAGAAAGGGAGAAAAACCCAGTGAGAGAAAACTCCTCTCTAAAAGAGAGAAAACTAGATGGAGTAAGAAGCCTCCAAAGCAATATCCCAAAAGAATAGGAACATGAAGAACATCCTCGAAGCTGAAAGAATTTGCAAACACTTGTTGAATGATAATTGCTATAGTACTAATTGAAAAACCTCCTCTAAAACCAAGATGATGATTAGGATCAAGAAGACAAGAATTTGCATGAGTTCCCCCAACGACGCTACTTGAACAACTGTATGACAAAGGAAAAAGATTCGGCAATCGAAGATATAGATGGACATGAATTTGTACAAGTGACATCGATGAAACCACTCAACCATACAAGAGTGAACTGCTAGTAAAAAATACAGGTGTGAATAGTCTAAAGAATTAATAAACTAAGGATGAGTCACCTCCACAAAACTGGAGTGCAAGAGTGTCTATATGGTAAAATCTCCATCTCACCGAAATATAAGCACTTCATTCTGATAGTACATAGGAATAAAATATTGTATATGTAGTTCACTCCAAAGTGAAACCAAGGAAGCATTAACACCAATAGTAGAAACCTCCCATAATGCTGACAAGGGAGAGCCATGCCAAGTCCACTGGAACTGTGTGTCACCACAAAGTGCATAAATGAGAATAAACATTTGAATGCACATAAGAAAGTACTTACAATTGAAAAAGGGTATGCAACTAGTACACACACACATGAGATAAGAATATCTAGGATTCAATGTTGTTGTAGAAGGACATTCACTAGAGAAAGGTGGGATGACAAAAAAAAGGCACTACACAACTCCCATGACACTTCATAATACAATGCAATAAGGCACAAAAAAATGTGTCAAATCCCCAAAAACCATACACGAAATTGGCACATTATCTTTGTGTGTTTACAAATAAATAAGTGCATGAAAACAATGCTCAAAATGCCCAAATAGGGCAAAGTGTTGGAAATACATGTAGAACAACTCGGGGGAAGTCATCCAATGTAAAAAGAAATTATCTAGGAGACAAAATGACCAAATGAAAATACATAATAAAAATTACTTGTGGCAAAATCTAAAAAAGATAGTACAAGATCTAGATGGAGCAATAAACTACCTTTCCAATGCTTACTCCTTTGCAAAAGATAGAGTTTGTTTGCACAAGTTATGGCGCCAAAAGCACAAAACTAAACTTCTAAATTTTCAAACATGGTACAAAATATTGGAGCAGAATCTGACAAAATAACTAGTACTAATGGCTTGGTGTTGGACCCAACCTTTCGATGATCTCATTTGTATAATTTCAACTTTTCACGACCAAGTTATAGCTAAAAAACCAAGTGCATGTCAATTAGGGTTTGGAAGGCTTGAAGGGTTTGTGAAAAAGGAAAATTAAAAAATGGAAAGTTTTTGAAATTTCTAACACCTATTTTGCTCCAAAAATTGATAAAAACTATCCACTTTCAGATCCACACAAGAAGGCAAACTTGGTGACTTTGCACCGCTTTTAAGAAAAGATTTTTTCAAAGCTTGAGAAGGGGTTTGGTGAGTCCATTCTCTGATAGAATGATTGATTTTGAAACACAATCTTGCAAGATCAAACAATAAACAAGAACACCTTCCACAAATGAGAGCAACAAGAAAGATATGTTATATTCCTCAAAAGAAAAGATTATAGAATAAAGATTACAAATGCATAATGACTTGCTTTATAAATAGTAAGAGATTACCTAATCTATAATTAGGAGAACTAAAGTAAATCATGAAGGAGCTAAATAAAGCTTAGCTAAAGCTGAACTAAAGTATCACTAAGTGAACTTAAGCTAGAAAGGCATAACTTTAGATAAAAAAGCATAACTCTAGCTATAAAAGCATAACTCTTGCTAAAAAAGCATACCTTTGACTAAAATTCTCTAACCTATATATATATAACCAAAATCCAATGCATAAAGACATGACTAGGTTGTCGACTTGAACCATGACACATACATATGCGTGCACACACGCACACACACACATAACCAAAATCCAATGCATAAAGACATGACTAAGTTTTCGACTTGAACCTTGACACATACGCATGTGAGCACACACACACACACATATAACCAAAATCCAATGCATAAAGAAATGACTAAGTTGTCGACTTGAACCATGACACATACATATATACATACATATGCATGCACACGCGCGCGCGCGCACACACACACACACAACCAAAATCCAATGCATAAAGACATGACTAAGTTTTCGAATTGAACCTTGACACATACACATGCACGCATGCACACACACACATATAACCAAAATCCAATGCATAAAGACATGACTAAGTTGTCGACTTGAACCTTGACACATACGCGCGCACCCACACACAGGTTCAAGTTGACAACATAGTCATGGCTTTATTCACTGGCTTTTGGTAATCTTTGGGCAAGAATAATAAGATGCATAGTATATTCACATAGATTTGTATATTGGATGGATTTTTAACACAAAAGAGGGCACGTCGATCTATATTTTAACACATTTATTTGCAAGGATGGTCTACAACTATCATATACACGAGACAACAAATTAAATGAGATAGTGAATTAAAGTGCAAAGTTTTCTTGATAAAAACACGTAACAATCCTTATTTTTAGACATCTTGCTAAATCAAATAAAACTACATGTATACATACTATTTATAGTGATGATGAGCTGATGAAGTAAGAAGAAAGTGCTGGAAATTGTTCCAAATCACTATTGTCCAAAATGTCTAGTTTTGTTTGCATAAGTTCACCCTCCAAACAAAATAAAATCTGCTCAAAACTTAGATGCTTTTCTTAAAAAGCTATTGATTTTTTCCTTTTCCAAAAATGCAAAGTATGAGTTTGAAGAAGGTGAGTGGGGTTTTGATAAAAGGTGAGCTTTTCCAAAAATGCAAAGTATGAGTTTGAAGAAGGTGAGTGGGGTTTTGATAAAAGGTGAGCTTGTTTTCTTGCTTTGACTTTCCAAATAAAACTATTTTTTCCCCAATTTTAGCTGTTTTTATTTTAAAATAAAATATACCATTTAATGAACATAAACAAATATTCATGATCATATATATTTTATTTATAATTCTATTATCTTATATTTTATTTATTTTATATATATTCACATATATATATTTTACTAATAACAATAATATTATTATCTATCAAGAAATGCAATCATTCATTTTTCTAACACATTATTTTTTGAAAAAACAAGAGAAGCATAATCATCATTCAAAGATAAATACACAATTAATCTACATAATAATGATAACATAATGCATAACATAACAACTCAAATGCAAGATCTATGCAACTATGTGTGTGGGTGTGCGTATTGGATTCCCATCATGACAACCCTTGTCAGTGGCTAGGACATCTCTACCTGAGCCATGTTCTCATCTTTGACGTAATCATACACTCATTCACACTTAGATTTATGCTAATACATTAGCCCATAAAACCATAATCAAAATCAAAATACTTGCAACGTATAAATATTCATCCTTATTTCATTTTCATTTCATGCATCATCTAATTATAATTCACACATATATTCATTTGTCCAATAATCAACAACACAATATAAATATCAATAGTCTTATCTAATTATGAAACTATTAAAGCAAACAAATTGATGCAAAGCCCTGGTATAGGTATAGAATAGGTTCTCCCAAACCAAGAACACACCAAGGACCCTAGCAATCACAACACACTACAAGGGGTCAAGGAATATCAGTTTGAAAAGTCCCACATCTCTTTCTTCCAAAGAAGCTCCCTCACAAGGTCTCTTTCATTGAGCATCTCATAAGGTCTTCTAGAGGCTCTTAAGGACCCTATGGCCAACAATGGGTTGGTCCCTTCTCCAATGCAACAATGGATATTAAAGATTTGGTTTGAATTCCCTTAGATCAGAGAGACCCCCCTTCTATCATTGATTTAGGTTCCCTCTACCGGTTTGGGGCAACTACTGCAACAAGGCCTACTAATCCTAGTAGCCTTGCTAGACTGGTTTTCCACACTTAAATCCTTATTTCTCCAAAGGACCCAACCAAAAAATCCCAGATTTGGATACCTTTTTTAGAGTTACAAAACATATCCTAAGGGTTTTGACCGGTTGAGAACACAAGAATCCAAACCCTATTCTAGTTAGGAGACCTAATAGTCCCAATTAGGTCTATTTTAGAAATGAGTGTGTAGACACATACCTTAACTCACCAAACCAACTCAATGAAAAATATTATAACATGGAAAATACACCAATTCCTAAGTCTTAGGTCATGATCAGACCTCTAACCCCTGATGTGAGACCTGTTTGCTTACACTTGCATGACGACCACATGAAGTTGCCCACCTTAATGCATCAAAACCTCACCTCCAATCGGTCCTAACCTACAAAAGGCCTTCAAAATCATAAAATACATTGGCCATTATTGCATCCCCTCCAAATCCGTGAACCACCAATGAAGGATCAACAAAATGAGGCCATTTCTTTGCAAAACCCTAGGCAAAACTGTCAAATCTAGACCACTTCCAGAAAATGGTAGGTTTCTGCCTTGTCTTGGCGAATTAGGACCTCAGACTTGATGCATCTGAAAGGTGATTGGCCACTCTTGCACATCCCAGTGGTTTCCTAATTCCAAAATGATCGTACACTACGATACACCATGTAGAATAACAGAATTGCCAGAAATTCTCAAAATTGTATTACTTCAATGATGCCAAATGTTTACAAAGTCATCCTCTCTCCCAAATGATGATTGGGAATGAAATTTTATGCCTTCCTCAAAGGTTATCAACCACCTTTTTAACTAAGGGGACCATTGGAAGGAAGTTGCTATTTGCAACCAAAAGTTGTCAGGTTTTAGCAACTTTTGACATATGTTAAATCCGCCTACCTAGAGATGTTTCAACATGTCCTAAAACTTCTTAAGACATATACAACACATAAACACCTATTAAATACTCAACTAAATACCCCTAGGCCCATATGCCCATGGTGGCTCATCAAATTTCCAAATCCATGTCATTGGGTGACAAGGTGAGGTTTAGTACAAAAATCAAACAAGCAAGACTACCCTATCACATAGATTGAAAGGTCACATTCTAATATGTGACCTTTAGAATTTATTGCACTTATCATCTTATTCTTGAGGTGCTCCTACACCATACTCCTAGGGTGAATTAATGTCAAGTCCACTTGAGATGAGGTCATGTAATGTAGTGCCATGCTTCTTGATCTGATCTTCATCCAACCAAATGACTTTAGAGTATGGTTTTCCTTTCCATTTGACCAAGTATTTTTTGTACTCATTGTTCTTGGTCTTCTTTAGAATCTTGGTGTTCAACACTTTCTCAAGTCTAGGTGGCTCATGTTTGGGAAGGTCTATATCTGTTACATCTTCTAGGACATGTTGTGAGTTACCTGCATTAGAGTCACTTTTAAAAGGAGTTAGATCACACATATTAAAAATAGGAGATATGCCAAGGTATGGTGGTAAATGAATTTCATAAGCATTGGTGCCAAAATTATTCAAGATTTGACATGGTCCTACTTTCCTCTGCATGAGTTTAGTGTGTTTGCCCTTGGGTAACCTTTCCTTCTTCAAAATTTCCCAAACCAAATCTTCAATTTGAAATTGCACTTCTCTCCTTTACTGATCTGCATGTTCCTTGTACTTGTCTGATGACCTTTGAATTTGTATTTTGACCTACTCATGAACTTCTTTTATGACCTTAGCAAATCTCTCACCATCTGCACTTATGGGATGCATATGGGGCAGTTTTCTCAAGTCCTATACCCCTCTTGGATGTAACCCATACACAATCTGAAATGGTGACTTCCTTGTTCTTCTGTTTATAGTGTCATTGTAGGCAAACTCAGCCTGAGGTAAGATTGAATCCCACTTTTCACCATGGTGCCTTGTAAGACATCTCAACAAATTCCCTATTGACCGGTTTACTACCTCTATCTTTCCATCTGTTTGTGGATGATAGGCTGATGAGAAGGACAAATTGGTGCCAAGTTTCCTCCATAAAGTTCTCCAAAAATGGCCAACAAATTTGACATCCCTGTCAGACACTATGTTCAATGGGACCATGAATCCTTGCCACTTCTTTGAAAAATAAATCTGCTATATAGGATGCATCACTAGTGGACTTACATGGCAAGAAATGTGCCATTTTGCTAGACTTATCCACTACCACAAATACACTGTCAAACCCCTTTTGGGTCCTAGGTAAACCCATTACAAAGTCCATTGACACACTTTCCCAAGGTCTTGAGAGAATGGGTAAGGGTTGATAGAGACCAACATTAGTGCTTCTTCCTTTCGCCTTTTGGCAAATGGTGCATGCATCTACAAACTTTCTTACATCAACCTGCAATTTGGGCCAAAAGTAGTGCCTCCTTACCAATTCAAGTGTCTTGTCCAAGCCAAAATGACCTGCCATAGCCCCACTATGATTTTCCTTGATGATATTGGTCCTCATTGAGCTTTTTGGTATCAACAATTGACCACCTTTGAAAAGAAGTCAAACTTGGATCAGAAAATCAGAAAACTCCACATGATACCTTTCACCAAATTCAATACATGCCTTGTAGATCACCTTAAAGTCCTCATCTGCAGCATACATATCTTTCATTGCATCAATCCCAATGCTTTCGAATTGGATTTCAGATATGGTTAGCACTCTCCTACTTAGTGCATCAACCACTTTGTTGGCTACTCCTTTCTTGTGTTTTATGAAAAAGGTATAGGCTTGTAGGGATTCTACCCACTTCATATGCCTATGGTTAAACTTTTCTTGGCTATTAATGAAACTCAAGGCTTGGAAGTCAGTATAGACCACAAATTCCTTTGGTAACAGATAGTGCCTCCATTTTTTCAAAGCTTGAACTAGTGCATACATTTATAGGTCATAAGAAGAATATTTTCTGTTTGCCTCATTGAGATTTTAACTAAAGAATGCTATAGGTATGCCTTCTTGGCTTATGACTACTCCTATGGCCACATGGCTAGCATCACATTCAATCTGAAACACTTTGTTAAAGGCAGGTAAGGCAAGTACCGGTTATTGAGCTACCTTTTTCTTGAGAGTTTCAAATGCCTCATCCGCCTCCTTTGTCCAAGAGAACTTGCACTTTTGACCACCTTTTATGGTTTCCAACATTGGAGCACATATCTGATTGAAATCTCTTATAAAATTTCTATTAAATGTGGCTAATGCATGGAAACTTATAACTTCACCGATAGTCTTAGGAGTAGGCCAAGAAAGAATTGCATTTACCTTATCCCGATCCATCTTCAAGTGACCTTTGGAGATCACAAATCCAAGGTAGATGAGCTCTTCCTGCATGAACAAACACTTCTCCATATTGATCATCAATTCCTCTTCACTCAACTTTTTCAAAACCATGTCTAGATGCCTCAAGTGTTCTTCTTTAGTCCTGTTAAATACTAAGATGTCATCCAAATACACTATGACAAATTTCCCTGTGAATTCTTTAAAAAATTCATTCATGAGTCTCATGAATGTACTTGGGGCATTAGAAAAACCAAATGGCATAACCTTCCACTCATACAACCCTTCATTTGTTTTGAAGGTTGTTTTCCACTCATCACCAGGCCTAATCCTAATTTGGTGGTATCCACTCTTCAAGTCAATTTTAGAAAAATATTTTGCACCTCCCAAACAATCTAGCAAATCCTCTATCCTAGGCATTGGAAATATATACCTTATGGTGATCTTGTTGAGAGCTCTTGAGTCAGTACAAAGCCTCCACGATCCATCCTTTTTGGGTTCCAAAACTATAGGGACTGCACATGGGCTAAGAATCTTTCCAATGAAGTTAGAATCTAGCAACTCTTGAATCTGCCTTGCCATCTCCTCATTTTGTTGTGGTGTGAGTTTTTATACAGCCTTTTTAGGCAATGTAGCCCCTAGGATCAAGTCAATACAACGGTTGATCTCTCTCATTGGCGACAAACTCCTTGGCACTCCTTCTGTAACTATTCCTTGGAATCTACTAATGATCTCCTTCACTTCCGGATTGAGATCCTTGTCCTTTCCTTCTGCTCTGTCATTTGCAACAAGCTTCTCCTTTGAGGTTGGTATTGGAAGCAATGCAAAGCATATTCTGTCTTCCATCTTTATCTCCTTGAGGAATGGTTTGGCCTCCATCATCATCACTTTGGACTTCGTTTCTTTCTGCTCTTCATTGTTTTCAGTCAAGGTTAGTAGCTCTATGACCTTGCCATTCTTTGTGATGGAGTAGGTATTCCTAAATCCATCATGGTGTGCTTATAGATCATACTACCACGGTCTTCCAAACAAGAGGTCACAAGCATGCATGCTAACAACATCAAACAAAATCCTATCTTTATATGCACCTATCTGGAATTCAACCCATGACTGCTCTTCTACAAGTGTTTGTCATCCCTTTGTGAGCTAAGACACCTTATAGGGGTATGGATGGGGTATCCTCCTCAATTTCAACCTCTCTACCATTTCTATTGACACAAAATTCTCAATAGACCTTGAGTCAATAAAAAATTTACATACGTTTCCTCCTGATTGGCAAGTGGTGTAGAAGATAGACTTCCTTTGAGGTGGCTCCATAGGTGTTGGTACCTTCAAGAGGGTTATTCTCAACATTAGTGCCTCTCCTATCTCTGGATAACCATATGAATCAGGTTTACTACTGCCTTGGTAATCTGATTCTTGGGTTAGGTTGGCTCTCCTCTCTCCTTGGGAACTAGACCCCATCTTCTCCGGGCATCTGTTGGCAATGTACCCCTCTTGGTTGCAGTTAAAACATTTTATTGGTCCTACTCCTCTTCCTGATGATCTACCTATGAAATTAGGCCTTCTCCCTATGAAGTTGCCTTTGTTGTTGTTGATGCCATTCCTTAAGGAGTCTTGACTGCCCTCTCCTTGAAACTCAAAATTTGATCCTCTTTCTCTGAAGTTGCTCCTTCCTCTTGGTTGCTTACCCTTTCCTCTACTACTCTGCTCTTGTCTTCTTTTGAGCTTCTCTTCTACCTTTAATGCCAATTTATAGCATTTATGAATAGTGTCAGGGCACAAGAGGTTCAACTCTTCTTGTATGTTCCACCTTAAGCCGTTTAGATACCTTGCCACTCTTTCACTTTCATCTTCAACCTTCTCAATCTTAATACTCAATTTATGAAATTCTTCAGTATAGGCACAGACATCCATCTCTTTTTGTCTGAGATTGTTCCTTCTCTTGTGTAGTTGGACTTCATAGTCCTCAGGTACATATACTCCCTTGATCTCTGTAATCATCTTCTTCCAAGAGGTGATCATTCCTCTTCCCTCTTTTACTCTTTCTCCTTGCACAAAGTTCCACCATGTCAGGGTTGCTCCCTGCATTTTTGACTTGGCAATATTCATCTTTTGGTTGTCAACAATGTCTTCACATTCAAAAAAATTGTTCAAGGACTCTATCCAATCCATCACTCCATCGACATCCATCTTCCCACTGAAAATAGGAAGGTTGGATTTCTGGTCCATGGTTCTCCTCTCCATAGACTTCAAGGCATTGACGAGGTACCTCTACTCTGCAGGAACTTCCTCTTCTTCCTGCCCTTTTGGGTTCTCCTCTTCTTCTCCCAGTTCCTCCGAGCCATGAGGTCCTGCTCTCTCTAGTTTGCCTTCCAAGTTCTCAATCAACTTTCTAAGCCGATCATTCTCTTCTCTGTTCTCTTGAACCATCCTAGGAAGTTCCACATTTTTCATCTTTGGAGGCATTCTTCTAGCCTCACCCTCTGATTCTTCTAGTAACATGTACTATTCATCTTCCCAAAAGGATTCCTCCTAAGCTCTAATACCAATCTGATGCAAAGCCCTGGTATAGCTATAGAATAGGTTCCCCTAATCCAAGAACACACCAAGGACCCTAGAAATCACAACACACTACAAGGGGTCAAGGAATATCAGTTTGAAAAGTCCCACATCCCTTTCTTCCAAAGAATCTCCCTCACAAGGTCTCTTTCATTGAGCATCTCATAAGGTCTTCTAGAGGCTCTTAAGGACCCTATGGCCAACAATGGGTTGGTCCCTTCTCCAATGCAACAATAACTATTTAAGGTTTGGTTTGAAGTCCCTTAGATCAGAGAAACCCCCCTTCTATCATTGATTTAGGTTCCCTCTACCGGTTTGGGGTAACTACTGCAATAGGGCCTACTAATCCTAGTAGCCCTGCCAGACCGATTTTCCACACTTAACTCCTTATTTATCCAAAAGACCCAGACAAAAAATCCCATATTTGGATACCATTTTTAGAGTTACAAAACATATCCTAAGGGTTCTAAGCAGTTGGGAACACAAGAATCCAAACCCTATTTTAGTTAGGAGACCTAATAGCCCCAATTAGGCCTATTTTACAAAGGAGTGTGTAGACACAGACCTTGAATCACCAAACCAACTCAAGGAAAACTCTTAGGACATGGAAAATACACCAATTCCTAAGTCTTAGGTCATGATCAGACCTCTAACCCCTGGTATGAGACCTGTTTTCTTACAGTTGCACGGTGGCCACATGGAGTTGCCCACCTTAATGCATCAAAACCTTGCCTCCAACAAGTACTAATGTGAAAAAGGCCTTCAAAATCCTAAAATAAATTGGCCATACTTGTATCCCCTCCAAATCCGTGAACCACCAATGAAGGATCAACAAGATGAGGCCATTTCTTTGCAAAACCCTAGGCAAAACTGTCAAATCTAGACCACTTCCAGAAAATGGTAGGTTTCTCCCTTGTTTTGGAGGATAAGGACCTTAGAATTGATGTATTTGAAAAGTGATTGACCACTTAGCACATCCCAGTGGTTTCCTAATTCCAAAATGATCATATAGTATGGTACACCATGTAGAATAACAAAATTTTCGGAAATTCTCAGAATTGTATTACTTCAATGGTGCCAAATATTTACAAAGTCATCCTCTCTCCCTAATGATGATTGGGAATGAATTTTTATGACTTCCTCAATGGTTATCAACCACCTTTTTAACTGAGGGGACCGTTGGAAGGAATTTTCTATTTGCAACCAAAAGTTGTCATTAAAAGTTGTCAACAAAAGTTGTCAAGTTTGAGCAACTTTTGACATATGTTAAATCTGCCAACCTAGAGATGTTTCAACATTTCCTAAACCTTCCTAAGATATATCCAACACATAAACACCTATAAAATACTCAACTAAATACCCCTAGGCGTATATGCCCATGGTGGCTCATCAATTTGCCAAATGCATGCCATTGGGTGACAAGGTGGGGTTTATTACAAAAATCAAACAAACAAGACTACCCTATCACATAGATTGAAAGGTCACATTCCCATGTGTGAACTTTAGCCTTTATTTCACTTATCATCTTATTCTTGAGGTGCTCCTGCACCACAAATGGTCCAGATGTGATAAATGGTATGAATTTTTTTTATGATCACTATTACTATTGTTGCAATTTGTAGCCTCAAAGAAAATATTTAAACCATTAGTTGATTCAATTTATTATTTAGAAACTAACTTCGAATTTGTTCTTTGATAAAAGGCATTAAGTTTTAAATTTATATTAATAAAAAGGATAATTACAAAAAAAATAACGAAGTAAGAAGTTCCCAAAACTAGTTTAAATTTGATCCATTGATCTTAGAACACATGTCACAATTTTATGCAAGCCCACATGCCATTAAACACCAATCACAAGACCTATCAAGATTTGAACCTTTGTCAGAAACTTGGTTTCAAAACCATCTTCGAAATCCGTACCATTGGTTTTCCTATCATCTTTTAATTCTCACCTCACTGTTGATTTTCAAATCCTAATTGAAAACTAAAACCTAGTTTCAAAACCAACTCTAGCCACTATCAAAGTTGCCATCTTTCTCTTTACAATTCTTTATGAAAAGACTTGTGTAAATCGAACAAAAACTCAAAGCCAACTTTTATAACCATAGACAAAATCCAACATATTATTTATAAAGCTGTTTTATTTTCAATACGAAGTTCAATCCTTTGTTTAAAAACATGGTAGAAGTCTAACCATAATCCAAAACTTGGTTTGAGAACCATGAGCCAAGTTCTATGGCCAACAATCCTTTATTGGGAAACTTGGCATAAATCTATTTATAAGCCAAAACTTGGTGGAATTATAACCACAACCACAACTCAAACCCAAACCCTGGTTTTAGAACCTTGCGCCAAGTTTGAGGACCAACAATAGACTAAGTGTTGAGCGTGCTATTGGGTTCCAAGTGGGTTGTGAGAACTCTTGTTATCAAGCGATTTCAAAAAAATGCCAAGACATAAGAACCTTAGAAATGTCTGATGGTTTTGAGACCTAGCCATCAAAGCCAAATCTTGACTTGCTCCTTTTCAAACCTTTTTTTGGTAGAACTCCAAGTTGTCAGAACCTTTGTAGAACTTGATGGTTCTTATTTTGGGTTCAAAACTCGAGTACCTGTTGATGCAATAGAATCACATGTTTGCAATGTGATTTTCCTAGACTAAAGTGATATCCCATGTAGGAGGAATGATGTAATAAGGTGTGAGATGGGAGATGTCAGCAAAGAGAGAGTTTCCGACCAAATTTGCACAAACAAACTAAAAATCATTAGATTAAAATTCATTGTTGATATGATTATTATGAAGAACTGATGCCAACAACGAGTCTGCAAACATGTCCTCCAATGTAAATGAAACTTCATCCATTGGCAGGAGACAACCTTTATTTTCTAGCATATCCACCAAGCTATTAGCTTCTCTGAAGAAATGGAGAATTTGGAATTAGGAGAAGGCATGCAAGAGATCCCAAATGTCCTACTATATGCACTTTATCCTCCAGTTTGAGACCTTCATCTTTTTGAGAGTTGTGATGTTGTTTAATGAATTACCTCCAATGACTAGATTTTTCACTTTCAAATGTGTTGTTAATCAGAGGCTTGCAAGAAGAGCTCTATCTTTTGTAATGTTATTAGTGCCCATAGGGAGCTTTGATATTGGATTTTCTATTACCATTCCCAAATGATTTTAGATCACATAACCAATGCTTGAGGCACCTAGATTTCTTTTTGATGCACCATCAAAATTTAGTTTAATGAAATTTTTGTCTAGGAGTTTCCATTGAACTTCTGTCTAGTTGATTTTTTTTTTTAAATTGTGGATTATGTTGATGTTTATAGCTAGGTCAGATTCCTTCTAAGGCCAACCTAGCGTATAGATGACTAATTGACCTATCGGCCTTAGTCACTTAAAAGGTGCAAGATTAAAATTTAAACTATCTTTTCTATAAGGCCGACCTTATAAAGTCCGCCAACCTCTTGGTGAAATATTATATTGCTTAAGGGATGACCTTGGTGAAAGGGTGGATATATTATAGATATAAAAGGTAGAATATCCATTCATTCTATCAGCGAATCGAACATACACAATCCTACACTAGACTAAATTTAGAAGATAAGTGCTCAGGGGAGACAATCAGGTATTGTCTATGGTTGGGATAGAAAATCATTGCTCGTGGTTGATTGAGCACACCTAAACCAACATGGAATTAGAGAAGGGAATGGATGAGGGTAGAAACAATAGAGATCGTTGAGATTCACGAGTCGGAGAATATCAATCCTCCATTAGAGTGAAGGGTTTTTGGTGTGTGCAATTACCCATTTCCATCATCGGATCTATACTATTTTCCTTGCAGAGGTGTAGAAACATATCATGATTACCAGAGTCAAATAATATTGATCGAGGTTTATTATTCTGAGCTGCACTAAAGAAAAACACTATATTCCTCTGAACCATATCAGAGAGCGTTATCTGGGGTCAATGAGATCATATATTATTGTAAACCTATAATTGCATTCTAATATTCGATGAGAATGTTAGTTGCGTGGAAATATATGCATTGGTGTATCTGAAAAAATAGAAACACAGATGAGAGGAGAAGGGAGACAGGAGAGAAACCCATAAATGGGCTCTAAGATTGTATTTCAAATACATTCAATTTATAGACCTATACATATTAAATGTTCTGGAAACTGTAGATTAGAGTTAGCTGCAACAATAATGGTGGGCAAGTGAAAGAAGTCTCTGGAATAACTGCACATGAAAGGCATGGATGTCTAGAAACTTCCCTTGGTCTATACCAACACTTGATCAGCTACAATTAATTTACCTTCCAACATCCCCCCATAAATTAATTGTCTAATTGGTTTTGATATCCCCCCATAATTGAATTAGGATGGGTCCTGGTCTCAAGCCTTTTTAGGTACCCATTTACAACAAATTTTGTTTCCCCTAATCACTTTGGGTTTTCACAGTTTACTCTTAACCGATTCGCTACAAACTTCTCTTTTACAATAACTTTTGGGTTTTTAACCGGTTTACCCATAACCATTTGGGTTTTCCCCAATTGATACAATCACTTTGCATTTCATATTACTTTGGGTTTTTTACCCAAACAAGTGGTTTTGGCTTACCACAAACCATCACAAGAGACTCAACACTAACATGGTTCCAATGACCATCGGGATGGGGAAACTTTCATCACTGCGGAATTTTTTCCTAAAATTATTGAATCCATATAAAAAGAAATCCATCTACCGAGACACATGGGTAACCAACCGTTGTGCTCGCTAGTTCTATAGGAATCCTTTTCACATACATGGTTCATCAATAATGTATAGCAAAAACTCTGGGGTGTCAGGTACCACCGATCATGCACCCCTTACAACAACTGAGGTAGAATACATATTTTATATTTGTCTTTTAACAAAAGTGACTCACACTTAAACATTTGCCCAACAAACATAAACCCATTTACATCTCAATACTATGAAGGATATTTCACAAACCGCATCAAGCTAATCCTCAACAATACATCACTTTGAACTGGTCTCTTTTCAACAACCACTCAAATATTATCAATGATTTGACAAGTTTAACACAACAATCTCTTGGGGGATCATTAGACTTCCAACAATCTTCTTTTCCATGACCACTATAGCCTTCATATTTAGACAAATAAATTTTCTCACGACTGACCAACACTTTGCACCCCATATAATCACAACTAACTCTCATACTCACAATTTTATTTTTTTCATAAACCAAGCCTATATCCAAGATCCAAGACTTAATACAAGCTAAAAACTTATAGCTAATGGTGACTCTTTTGCTACACGTACCAATGCATTTGTGAAGGTCTGACTTCAACAGCTTCAAACACTCGGCTTTGAATCTTTGATGGCTATAAATCTTTTACTTCTTCCATGTCATTTTCTTCAGCAACTATCTCCATACTAAACAATGCACTTTTAACCTTCAACAACGAAAGATTAAGACGTCGAACAAGCTGCAAAACAAGCCAATTTGCTGGGCATAGAAAAACAGAACACAAAGACACTGGAACATAACAAAGATTATTCAATGCAAATCATAGAAAGTAGCCAACACAAACTTAATACTCAGTCACACAACCCACAGCCCATGACTCACTTGTTGCTCTCCTCCCGGATCAGCTCTACTAATTGGCATGCAACTAATCAAAATCTGGCTCCCATTGCAAATATGAGCTCTGTCTAACAGTGCTATCACCTTCAGCAGCTTTAGCGTATCTTGCAATCTGGGCGGCTCCTAAGCAGCTTGTCTTCAAACCAACATTCCTTCAGATTCATCTGCCTCTCCAAGCTCTTCAAGATCGTATACCATTAGCTCTGATACCATGAAAAAATAGAAACAAAGATGAGAGGAGAAGGGAGACAGGAGAGAAACCCATAAATGGGCTCTAAGATTGTATTTTGAATACATTCAATTTATAGATCTATACATATTAAATGTTCTGGAAACTGTAGATTAGAGTTAGCTGCAACAATAATGGTGGGCAAGTGAAAGAAGTCTCTAGAATAACTGCACGTGGAAGGCATGGATGTCTAGAAACTTCCCTTGGTCTGTATCGACACTTGATCAGCTACAATTAATTTACCTTCCAACAATATCAAACTAGTCAGATATGAATTTCTTCTGGTAACATTTTGATGTATCGACTTCATTTCATAGCATGAATATATTGTTCGGGACTTCTGGTGTTACGGATCCTTCGTCTCCTCAGGACTAGACTTTCGTCATGATGCTCCGTTAGGTGTTGTTGAATCATGTAAATTCATGCCAAAAATATATTTAGCATTATCTCATTGCAGAAACTCATATTTATCGGCATGAAAAATATTGTATTGAAGCAACTTTATCAAAGAGGTTTATCGAGATGTTTAGTCTGTCTCTGTTCACTCAAACACATATTAGATTAATCAGCAGCTCGAGGAGTTTGTTATTTAAGCGTGCTGCATCCACAATAATCAGTCACACAAGAAGCAATCACTATTAGAAGGTGCTTTTGTACTTAGTGATATGAAGAAGAAAGACAAATCTCATTTAAGGCAAAGGGACGTGGTAACAGTTGGAGCATGTCGTGAGTGCCTTCCTGGCACTTTGGGAGAAACGATTAATCTTTGGAAGGTGTCGTTAGTGCCTTGGAAGCATATGAGATTTGTCTCCAAAAGGATTTCAATCTGTTATATCAGTTATCTTCATTTTCAACAAATTGGTTATCTTGTGAAACTTTAAATTCGAAACAGTATTCTTTGTGCAAGATAAGGTGTGGAGCTATTCACTTAGGACTAAATTTGTTGTGTGAATTTTAAGAGCATGACACTGCAGGATTTCAAATCCATTGCAAGATGATAAGATGAGACTCAACCACAAAACTGATTCAATGATTACCAACAATAAAGAGATAAGTATTTTGTCCCTGTATAATGTCCAAGAATAGTTTTTTTGAGCTATTAATTCATGCAATGACATTGAGATAGTGAATCTTGTATGTTTCATTTGCATTGGATGAACTATTACTAATATCTTTGAAATGCTTTCAAGGAAGATCAAGAAGCATAAGAGATTGCATTCAAGGAAGGAATAACTTGATAATTTCTGCCATGAGACTGAGTTGGTGGATGAAGACGTTTCTTCAAAGAGGAGGAATTAACATTAAGAGGGAATCTAACATTTCACCAGAGACAACCTTGGATGAGGAGGTCAAAAGGTTGATATCTGTTTTATAGGGAGCCACATCATCATGAAGATCTGCTTAATGCATTCTTCTCTGCAAGAGAAGTTTGAGGTGCAGGCCATTTTTAATGCATTCTTCTCTACGAGAGAAGTTTGAGGTGCAAGCCCTTTTTAATGCATTCTTCTCTGAGAGATAAGTTTGAGGTGTAAGCTCCTGGTAATGTATTCTTCTCTGTGAGAGAAGTTTGAGGTGAAATCCCTTGTTCCACCCTCTGGGGGTAGCCATGGTGGATTTCATGTGAGAGACTCCATGACTTAGCACTTGTTCTTATTCACCCTCTAGGAGTAGCCATGGTGAACGTCATGATGAGATGACGACATCATGTTGTGTGATTTAGTGATGGGAACTTGTGTTCATTTGTTTTTTCCATACATGGGAGTAGCCATGATGGACCCACCCTCTGGGAGTAGCCATGGTGGATGTCATTGTGTGACTCAAATATCAAGAAAGACTCCTCCCTAGCTAAGAGGGAGTGTTGATGTTTGTAGGTAGGTCGGATTCTTTCTAAGGCCGACCTAGCGTATAGATGACTAATTGATCTATCGGCCTTAGTCACTTAAAAGGTGCAAGATTAAAATATAAACTATCTTTTCTATAAGGTCGACCTTATAAAGTCCGCCAACCTCTTAGTGAAATATTATATTACTTAAGGGACAACCTTTGTGAAAGGGTGGCTATATCATATATATACAAGGTGGAATATCCACTCATTTTATTAGTTAATTGAACATACACAATCCTACAACAGACTGAATTGAGAAGAGAAGTTCTCAAGGGAGACAATCGGGTATAGTCTATGGTTGGGAGGGCAAATCATTTCCTGTGGTTAATTAAGCACACCTAAACCAATAGATTAAACTTTATTTAAAGGGTAGTTAAATGTGTTTCCACTATAATACGATATTGATGTCCTATGAAGTGAAGTAATATTTTTTGTTTTGTTTTACTCTATAAGCTTTGACTAACTCAGATATTGCCATTTCAATGTTATTGAGTACAAATTTGAGGAAATTTTCTTCCTTTCTAAAGATATGTTTGTTCCTATCTCACCAAAGATTTCAGATCAAGGTCATGGGAGCCACTTTCCATATGAATGCAAATAAATAATTCTTATGCAAAACTGACCAGGAGTCAAAAACCTTCCCTATGTCAAATTGAAGAGGTGAATTAGTGAAGCTTACACAAGAGCCACATCCAACATGAAAAGGCAAATTGGAAATTTAACAGAAGATGGTCTCTAGATTAAACCATATAATACACAATTGAAAAGGGAAGATATGGTTAGAGAGGTTAACCTATCACTTGTGAGAATTTCACCTCTAAGTGCCAACCAACAAAGACACAATTACATGTGTCAAGCAGAATGAGAAGCCCCTTAAGTTAGACTAAACCTCCCCATTTCTTATGACATTATAATATTGCTTAATAGAATACTTACCTATCGGTGAGGGGCCCCATATAAAACAGTCATCCAAATTCCTATATTGAATTGATCTTTGGCTTAGTTCCAACCGTAGGACCTGTTGGCAAGAAACACTGCACAAATTATTAGGTGTTGTCATTGATGGCAACACAAGTTAGTGCACCCATCTGCATTGCATTATTTGATCATACCCGAAGTCAGATTGAAGATTTGTTCAAGTCCGGAAAGCTAAGAATAGAGTATCTAACAATGTTCATTATTTTGGTCGGTACTTCTTTTCAGGATAACATTTTGTATTGCAGATCTAAGGGAAGGTTGATGGATTTTTGGAATACCTTATTCCAAAATTCTGGCCTCTGGTGGTTATTCGCTTGCAAGATACAAGATTCTGAGTATCGGGTTCTGGTCTGCCAGTGCAAAACAAGTGACTTGCGTAGTTGATCTTTGTGTGGATTTGTTGGAGCAATTTTGGTGATTGGTTTTGTGATCCAGGGGGTTCGGCCAACACTTATGGTAATGTGTGAATAATTAATTTTGGTCAGCATTAGTGTTTGTGTTCATATTTTGCCGACAGGTTGTACACATTTGAATAATGTTCTAAGTTCATGAGCCAACTAGCGATGGATCTAATTTCTTATTGTAAATATATAAGATTGATGTTCTTGATCATTTTTTATATGTGAAAGGTGTTGGTGATTGATTGTGCATAGTTTCACGTGAACATGATAGAGATTTGTGCTCCAGATCATAGCAGAAGAGTGTAACAAAGCAGTGAGAAATTAGTATATTGTGCTTAACCGAAATTGTATTTTGGCATTTATATATGTTGTTCTTCAGTTAAAACACTCCGGTGATATTTTGTAATTGATTTGTAGGTAGTGAGCCTCTCTTTTGAGAAGTGATCCATAAGAAGTGTGCTTGAATGCATGTGCATTCCCATTGTAATACTTTTAACATAGTATACTTATTTTGTGGGTTCATCCCCACCGTAGTTTTTCCCTTATAGGGTTTCCATGTACAAAAATTGTGGTGTTATGGTTTTGTGGTTGCTGTTCTTTTGTTCTTGCATCTTTCTCTTAATTAAATTTGTTAAGTGCTTAAAAGAACAAGTTAAAAATAAAATTTGCAGAACACTGATTCACCCCCCTCTTAGTGTTCCTTATTTCTAACAATTGGTATTAGAGCCTAGTTCCTCGGAAGAATTCTAATAGATTGAGGAAGATTCGGGAAGGTGATTCAATGGATTCCGATGGTCTCAACAAAAAATCCTAGTTGCATTAGATGGTATTGATTAGTCCAAAGTTGAAGTCCAAGAGTTGCTGGCGAATCTTAAGGATGCTAAGAATTTCATTCAGTCATTGAAAGAGAAACTGAACAAACCTAGGGAAAGAGAAAGTAACTATGTGAAAAGCTAAAGCAAAAAGAAATCAAAAGCATGGATGATGGCCACTTGAGTCAAGCCTTGAAGAAGAATACAAAATAATGTGAGAAGCTTGCAAAAGAGAATGCAGTCCTGAAACATGAGATAGAATCTATAGTAATGGGGTTGACCAAGGAAATTGAGAAAATAAATAAGAGTGAAGAGAATCTTAATCAGTACTTGAAAGAAAGATCCGATGAATGTTGAAAAATTGATTGTGATATTGGACAACTAAAGCTTGACCTACAACAATCCAAACATAATGAGGAAGAACTTGAAAAGAAGATTGTCATTCTTAGGAATGAACTTGTGACTACAAATGAGTACAAGGAGAAGTTCAAGATTAGCTCAGATAAACTTGATGTGCTTCTTGAAAGCCAGAAGAAGGAAGATAACAAGCAAGGTCTTGTATTTGAGAAAGGTGAAAGCTCTGGATCTGGTCCAAGCAATCCTAAGTTAGAAAATTAGAAGAACAGATCTAAAAGGTCTTCGGTAAGACAACCTAATTGTCAAAGGTATCCATCTTTCAATGGTTATTGCTTTGTTTGCAATAAATTTGGTCATAAATCTATTCAATGTAGAAGTAGAATGAATCCAAATGGTCCATCTTTCTCTAGTCAGTGTTTCAATTGCAATAAGTATGGACATAAATCAAATGAATGCATAAGTATGATGAATAAATCTTTCAATAGAGGGAATGGTAGATGTGTTTCATGCAATAGATTTGGTCACATTGCTAATCACTGTAGATCAAGAGAAAATCAAGTGGATTATAGGTTTGGATAGGGAAATATTGTGTTCTACAATTGCAACAAATCTGGTCACATTGCAAGATTATGTAGAAGTCAGAATGTGGACAGGCAGGTTCCGACAGACAAGAACAGAAGTGTGTAGAAAGATGATAAAGGAAAGGGGAAAGTAGATGTGGATGAGATTAGGAAGAAAATGAACAAGACATGGGTGAAGAAGAGTGATATTGATGTAGGAAATGGGTCTGCACCTAAATCTAGTGCTGGAAATTCCTGACTAGGTAATAAATATAAGGCCTCTGGCCTAGGGGGAATTTTCAAGAAAATCCTATTCTCCTCAGTTAGCAGTTGTTGCCCGAATCCAGCAGATTGACAAGAGTTGTATTGGGGTATTGTAGATGAATTGGAAGTATTTTCCGAAGAAATTGAGTTAAATTGAAGATCCACAAAGGAATTTTTATGAAACAATTTGAGAAGATAGAGTATCTGGAAGGTTTAGTGCAAGCACATTTATTACATCAAAATGTTAGATGTACGAATGATAAAAGGTAACTTTCTTTCTCATTTGTCACTTTGCATACTAAGAGAAAGAGAAAGAGAGAGCTTTGCAAGTAGATTTCCATGAGATCGAAGCATGAAGGCGATACCGTGTGATATAAACTTAAGGATAAGCTTAGCAAGCCTTAAAGAAATAGCTTTGGCAAACACTTTCTAGATAGATTTGCAAAATGAGATGGTATAAAATCCACAAAAGAGGACATATTATTTCTATTTTAAATGGGAGTTATAAAAGTTATATTGAATGGTTTTAGAATGCTTCCATTTCTTCTAGATTCCTCTAGAGCTTTCCAGACATCAAAACCTATTAAATCCTAGCTTTTTTGGAAAAAAAAAGAACAGTTAAACCATCAGGACCTTGAGCTTTATCTGGGGACATTGAGAAGACTACAACTTTTATCTCTTCAAGAGAAAAAGGCTAGAGCATAACTAAATTATCCTGATTGGAAATAAATTGAGGGATATGATCCAAGAGAACATGAGAATTTTCTGATAGTGATGCTTAATTTGAAGGAGAAGCTAGACTTGAATCTTATCTTTCTCCAACAACAAGTTACCTAAATTATCTTTGATTTAAAAGATAGTATTGGAGAAACTTAATTTTAGCTGGTGAGTGGAAGAATTTGGTGTTTCTATCTCCTTCACAAAGCCAAATTTCACAAGATTTTTTATGCTAGTATATCTCTTCTTTCACCAAAAGCTTCTCCAAAGATTTATGTAATTGATTTTGAAGAAGGTAAGACTGATCGTTAATCCCATTTTGAATAATTCCCTCCTTTACTTTGCTTAATATTGTCTCTATCTCCACTTTCACTAGAATATGTTTCTAAACTTATAAACAATTCAAAAGCTCTATCTAACCTTTTAAAAAATGAAGCTTTTTGTACAACTGAAATATTTTGGGCTCTTTAAAGTGCAGTCAATTCTCCCACCAAATTTTAAGAAGTGAATAAAGGGTCAAATCTCTAAGAGACATCTACTCAAACTTGAAACTTGACTTGGGTTTCAGATGTGATACACCAAGAGACAAAAATTTGGAGAGGGAAATTGTTTGAGCTATTAAAAGGTAAATTCTTGCTTTAGAACTACCATTCTCCTAAATACAGTTTGGATTCATAAAAAATCTATCTAATCTTTTTGCTATATAAAGAAATTTTTCCTCTTTTTGGTCCAAGTGACCTTCCCATTTGTAGGAAGACAATCCATGAGTCCATTACTAGTTACAAAATCATTCAATTCTTGCATGGTTTTAAGGGGAGGGATATATCCCCAGTTTTATCTTGTAAAGACAAAATGACGTTAAAATAAGCACCCAATATGAACGGGTCTTATTTATGAGATGCTGGGGATATTGAAAGAGTGTCCCACAAATTGTTTACCCACTATTGAGGTTGGACCATATATATTCATTTTTTTTTTGGATAAAGGTGTCTAATGCCACTGAATATGTTAAAGTATAAATAATAGATACAATGATTAGAGGGAATTTGTGTAGCTCAAAATACAAAAAGTCTATTATCCCAACACATTTAAACCCACCAGATTGACTCTGGTAGTTACAATGATGCACATACATATTAGACCAATTGATAGTGATGATATAGTCACTATGAGGACTGAGAAGATTGTGGCTTTTGGGAGGCCATCACCCAATTCATTTGATATTCTAACACTAATGGAAACACTTTAAACAATGGAGATCATGGTTTCCCACCTATATAAAAATCATATAGATAAGAAATGCATTGAATACAATTGCATAGCATGACAATTGAAGCCATTGAGAAGGTAGTCCAAGCCATGGCCATGACTTTTCTTTGTGATTGAGGAAATTTATACATTGGGAAGATTAGTGCAAAATAAAGAAGTTGTGGTAGTATCCAAAGAACAAAATCCAACAAATTTAACAAATTCAACAACATTTCCTAGTAGCTTTAGAATTGACATGGTGAAAATATAGAAAAGAGACAAAAGAAGTGTTGAATCATAGAAATATTATCCATGTGCACTACATATATAATCCATGATTGAGAAACTATCTTGCACCAAATTCCTACCCACAGAGGGTCTCTAGTGCACAACCCATATGTAATAACCACTTCTTCTGAATATTTGGATTAGTGGAGTCGACTGCCATCGAAACATAACATCTACTTCATGAGAAAAAAATGTTGAGTTATCCTAACATCAGAAGCTCCCATTTCCACAACAAATACTAAGGACTCTTAACTTAAATGTTTACACATGCAAGAATGAAAATAATTAGTATTTGTCTTTCCTTTTGCAATGGGAACCACCACCCAAAGCAACATGTACACTATTCAAAATGGTTGGAAATGTACTCTTAATAAATTTTGTTGGTCTCCCAACTATGATGGTTGATGTAATACTTGATTTGGATGAGAATCATTAGACACACAAAAAATATTAGTTCTTGTCTTGCATAGACACATAAAAACATTAGAGGATCAAGAAAATAAAAAAATTCTTTTTTAAAAACCAAATTTAGCAAAGGGTCAGTCTGAATGTCATCCAAATTGAAAATATTTTCTTCATTAGTTTGCAAACAACCCTTGTTTACTAATATGTCTACAAAGTTGTTTGCCTCCTTGGAATAGTGAAGGATTTGATACTAGGAAAAGGAAGGCAGCAGTTCCCATGCGTCCCACATTATGTATTTTAATTTATAGTTTGGGGATTCCTTTTTTTTTCAGAGTTGTGATAGTGATTAGTGAGTCTCCTTCTATGATTAATTTATCCACTTTCATGTGGATTGCTAGTTTGGTGCCTGACAAAAAAACCTTGGCTTCTACCATATTGTTTGAACCAATTGGAACTTTTGAAGTTATTGCTACAATTACTTGACATCTTTGGTTGTGAAGGACGTAGCTTGTGTATGATATTCCCAAATTTCCCTTTGAACCCTTGTCAAAGTTTTGTTTGATAAAATATTGGTCTAGAGGTTTCCATTTGATTGCTTTTCTATTAATTTTGGTTGGTTGATTTTGCAGTAGGCTTCCTTTAAAAGAAAGAGTGATTTCCTTCCACTCAGAAAGGACATTTGAAGGTTCCATGAAGTAAAACAAGAGTCAATTTTCTTGTGTTTAAGCTCTAAGAAATTATGATATTTCTTTCTCAATGGATTGGATGGCAAGGTCTAGGGATCTTTGCTCCGTTTTGAAAATTATTTTATTTTTTTCCCACCAAAGATTCAATTTCAGGGTGGCTATAGCAATAGACCAAATAATTGCAAAGAGATTTTTTATGTAACATCGAACATGAATCAAAAACTTCCCCCAATTTTTCCTGTAAAGGTGATTGCCAATTTTTTATGAGCCACAACCAACAAGAATAGGAAAAAGGGCAATTTAGATATATATGATATCTTGTTTCTAGTTCCAAGTCACAAAATACACTTGAAAGGTTTTGCAATGACCAAGGTGGATAACCTTTCACTTGTGAGTATTTTACCCTTAAGCGCGAATCAAGCAAAGCCTCTGCTTTAGGAAGGATTGTGTTTAACAAACAAAAAGAAAAAGCCTCTTGATTTCATTTGGGGTTCCTTTTTAGATTCAATAATTGAAATTTGGTGTCAAAATATTTAACTTGAACCTAGATCCA
Organism: Cryptomeria japonica; assembly: GCF_030272615.1. Taxonomy (NCBI): domain Eukaryota; kingdom Viridiplantae; phylum Streptophyta; class Pinopsida; order Cupressales; family Cupressaceae; genus Cryptomeria; species Cryptomeria japonica. Next base: position 393,242,686 of record NC_081414.1, on the reverse strand, counting down.
GTTAGTTTTGATTACAACATTGTTTATTTATACGTTTGTCTCCTTCCATAAGATAGCTAGTCCTCTAGAAGTTCCAAAGGATGAAGAAGCTATGAATTTCCAACTTTTCCACTTGGAAAATGCCTAGTCTTTCTGGTCATCCAAAAATTTAGTCTCTTGAAGTAAAACTATATTTTCCCGACATGAAACTATTTGAGATTTAATGAGGCATTTTTTCTTAGGGGCATTTAACCCCTAACATTCAAAGTCATGATATTCATGAGTGATATGTTCTCCAAGGTCACATTTTGTCATCAAGAGTGCTTTGAATCCTTTCCTTAATTTCTTCTTTGTTTTTTTTTCTCTTTTTGGGGGTTAGCCTCTTCTATTTTTGGTTAAATTTTTAGAATTATTTTTTTCCCCGACAATAGAGATTGATGGATTAAATAGGTTGGAGATGAAGGTGAACATTGAGTTTCTGCCAACACTTGATGCACTATCTCCCTTGACATTTGTTCACAAACCTGAAGTAAGACATCTCCCACCATAGAGTCAACTATGCCTTCCAAGAAAGGCTTTTTGAAGTTTGTTAAAGAGCACATACCAATTTGACAACTATTAATTGTTGAAAAAACTCTTTCTCTATCTTCCAAGATAGAATCAACATCCATACTAAGGTCAGGGCTTGAGTGGCAAACAACCCTATAAAGCGTAAGGGGAGGAAAATTGGCACTGAGAGAAATAGGCACTTTGTGGAGAATCTTGAAAATTATTTGATAATTTTCCATTAGATCAAACTTGGGTGATGTTGAAGAGAATGATCTCTTAGATGATTTAACACAAACATCAAATAAAGACACCTTTAAAGGCCAATGGGGGTATAAGGAGATCTTCTTGTTTTGAGCTAAAGTGATAGAATGAGGCACAAGTCGATGAGTGAAGAATAAAACTTTTGGCCTATCATTCAACCCACACTAAAAAAATCTCTGGCCATTGTAGAAACCCCCTAGAACATTTTGGAGTCTAAAATTTATTGTGACCTAATCTTCTTGAAATGGAATTTGATGGAAAATTGAAAAATAACTGAAGATAAGATTTGGAAGATTTGTATTTTGAAGATGAGCTTGGTTAAGTGCTTTCTTAAAATCATTAAGCAACTCAGTTGTGAGATAAACCTGTTTTGAGGCATTAAAGAAGAACTACAATCTCCATTTTGAAAACTGGTGGAGCTTTGAGTAGAGACAACAAATGGAACTAGGAATAGTTATGTAGATTGAACAATATCCGAGAAGAGCATATGGTCATTATTTTTTGCAAGGGATCACAATTCTAGATTAGATATTGGATTCTCACAAACCTTATTACATTTGGAAGGTGGGCTAAAGTAAACATTATTGAAATATCCTAACAAAAGATTATTTTGGCTATCAGAATTTTGAAGAAAAATTCTTTGGTCCAAGAGGCCACTCTTAGACTTGATGATAAGGGATTTTGGAAAACCCTTCATAGTATAAAAAAAACACAAATTTTGATTGGGAGTTCAATATGGTTAAAATGATAGAGATCATGCATGAGGAAAATACCCATTTGATTACCTAGGGTTTCAACTAAATCTAGTTCACAATACCCGAGGGGAAGAGAAGGAAGATGAACTTAGAAGGTAGAGCCAGAGTTGAGTATACGACCCTACACCATCTAGAAACAAATATTTGACTTTGTCTATTACATCTCTATCTTTTTCATTGGACAAAACCTACTTCAAAAAAACCATTGCCATAGTCTATGAAGAAAACTTTATTAACTCCATAACAATGAGAATGCACCAAATTTGAAAGTCTTACTATATCTATGGTAAAGTTCCAAAACTTACCTATTAAAGCCCTTTGTTTGAGTTCATGGGATAATCACACAAAGATTCTTTAGAGAAACTCACTTAGATGACACCACCCTCATCTTGTCTATTGTTGTTTGCAAGAACTGAAACTGGCTCAGAGACTAGGGGTTCCTTTGGCACTTTATGAGTCCACTTCTTAAGAATGGTTTTGTTATTCAAGGGTTTTGACATGGGATGATGGTATCTACCCCACGAGATCACCTAGAGTTTCTATTATAAGATTGAGAAAACCTGTTTGGTTGATAGCTTCCCTTGAAAGTATTATGATTCATAGAGAGCTTTGAAAGCGAGCCCTTGAAAAGGAAATTTGAGTTAAAGGAGCCTTTGCTTAAACAAATGGTGTTTGGGGCTGTAGAAGGTGAATTTTGAGAAGACCTCCTACAAATGGGAATTTTATTTGGAAAATTTATAAAGGGTTGACCACACATAGGAATGTTATTTGGAAAATAAGGAGGACTATTTACTTCTGAGAGAATATCTCAAAAGGTTGCCTTGTCTCTGAAACTTAGCCCCCATCTGATTCCCTAGGGTCCATGTTGGGCCATGTGTAGGAAGGGTTTTCGGCCAACTAGAGGAATTTTTTTTTGAAATCTACCTATTGGTAGCCATCCCTTAGAAGCAAACTGATTAACACTTTGAGACCCTTGAAGGTACTATTTTCCCGATCTTTTCTATCATAGAATTGTCTCTAAGAATAATTGTGTTGTATTCGTCTAGCCTGCAATTGTTGAATTGAAGAATTTTGCCACTCTGCAAACTTGATGTTTGAAAACTGCTTGTTAATGGCAACTTGGGAACCACAAAGCTCCCTCCCCCTCTCCTTTGTTAGAACTAACTCCCTATATATATTACCACAATTATGAATTTTTTATTAGATAGGTGTTACATTTAATTGTAAAAGCTTTATGGAGATCACCTGTTAGTGTAACGGTGAAATGGTTGCATTGTTTATGGTGCAACCAAGGTTCAAATCCTTGCCTGGACCAAAGCGGTATGTTCATATACCGGTTTGATCCCACCTTGGTAGGATAAATTTATGGTGGCTGATCTTGGAGGACGTACAGGTGATCTTGGTGGACACGTAGACTGACTGACTGTGCTCGACCCCTATTGGGCTGGTGTGCTCGCAGACCTTATTCCACGTAGGCATGTGGTGCTCATGGATCCAGTTTCTCATTGGCGTGTGCTTCTCGTGGATCGAGTTTCTCATTGGCATGTGCTGCTCATGGACATTTGTCAACCCCACACAGGTCTTTCATGCATGGCGGTTCTGTATTGGGCCCTCGCGGGTCTTTCACCTCTACTGGATCGCGGTCCCTGCTGAGCTACCATTCTCATGGTTCTGCACTGTTGGTCTCAGAGATATAATGTTGAGGAAGGCATCAAGGAGAGATAAGGGTGTAAAAATGCCGCAAAAACTAAGGATGCGACCCCTAAATAATGTGGTCTCATTGGTTCAAAGCTCTAGTCAAAAGTGAATATTGATAAAAAAAAAATGTAAGTTTTATATACTAAATATTTTTGGAATAGAAAAGATAAATTCTTATAATTTCAAATGATAGAAAGTAAATAGGAACAAGAAGGTAGATTACATCATAATAAGTTAAATTTTTAATTTCTTCAACATATATGATGATGCAGAGGTCCCGATATTGATATAGGATAGATTCCCCCAATCCAAGAATACACCAAGGACCCAATCAATCACACAACACTCTCAGGGGTTAAGGAATATCCTTTTGACAAGTCCCACATCCCTTTCTTCCAAACAAAAGACTACTGGTACAAGATCTCTTTCATTGACTGGTACAAGGTCTTTATGGTCAACAATGGTTTGGTTCCTTCTCTAGTGAAATAATGGCTCTTTAAGGTTTGATTTAGAGTCCCCTAGGTTAGGGATACGTCCTTCAATCATTGAATTCAAGTTCCCTCTACCGGTTTGGGTAACTGTTGCAACAAGGCCTACAAAACCTAGTAGCCCTGCGAGACCGGTTTTCCACACTTAACTCTTTGTTTGTCCAAAAGACAAGACAAAAAATCCCAGATTTGGATACCCTTTTGGGAGTTACAACCCATATCCTAAGAGTTCTTACCGGTAGGGAACACAAGAATCCAAACCCTACTTTGGTTAGGAGACCGATATAGCCCAATTAGGCCTATTTTACAAGGGAGTGTGTAGACACAGACCTTAACTCACAAAAAAAACTCAAGGAATACTCTTAAGCCATTTCAAATACACAAATTCCTAAGTCTTAGGCCATGATCATACCTTTAACCCCTGATGTGAGATCTGTTTGCTTACACTTGTCGGTGGTCACATGGAGTTGCCCACCTTAATGCGTCAAACCCTCACCTCCAACTGGTCCTAACCTACAAAAGGCCTTTAAAATCCTAAAATACATTGGCCATACTTGCATCCCCTCCACCGCCGTGAACCACAAATGAAGGATCAACAAGGTAAGGCCATTTCTTTGCAAAACCCTAGACAAAACTATCAAATCTAGAACACTTCTAGAAATTTGTCGATTTATTCCTTGTCTTGGTGAATTGGGACCTCAGACTTGATGCATGTGAAAGGTGATTGGCCACTCTAACACATCCCACTAGTTTCCTAATTCAAAAATGATCATACAGTACGGTACACCATGTAGAATAACGAGATTGCAAAAAATTCTCAGAAATATGTTACTTCAATGATGCCAAAGGTTTACAAAGTCATTCTCTCCTCCCCATTCTCTCTTCCCAATGATGATTGGGGATGATATTTTATATTTTCCTCAATGGTTATCAACCACCTTTTGAACCAAGGTGAACATTGGAAGGAAGTTTCTATTTGCAACCAAAAGTTGTCATTAAAAGTTGTCAACAAAGTTGTCAAGTTTGAGTAACTTTTGACATATGTTAAATCCGACTACCTAGAGGTTCTTCAACATGTCCTAAACCTTCCTAAAACATCTCCAATACATAGAAACCTATAAAAATACTCAACCAAATACCCCTAGGCCCATATGCCCATGGTGGCTTATCAATTTGCCACATCCATGTCGTTGGGTAACAAGGTGGGGTTTATTACAAACAAATCAAACATCGAACAAACAAGAGTACCCTATTACATAGATTGAAAGGTCACATTATCATATGTGTCATTTAGCCTTTATTTCTCTTGTTATCTTATTCATGAGGTTCTCCTGTAGCATACTCTCATGGTGAATGAATCTCAAGTCCACTTGAGATGAGGTCATGTAATGTAGTGCCATGCTTCTTGATCTAATCTTCATCCAACCAAAAGGATTCAAAGTCTGGTTTTCCTTTCCATTTGACCAAGTATTGTTTGTACTCATTGTTCCTAGTCTTCTTTACAATGTTGGTGTCCAACACTTTTTCATGTTTAGGTGGTTCATGTTTGGGAAAATCTATATATGTTGCTTCTTCTAAGACCTACTGTGAGTTACCTACATTAGAGTCACCTTTAAAAGGGGTTAGATCACAAACATTAAAAATAGGAGATATGCCAAGGTTTGATGGTAATTGAATTTCATAAGCATTGGTGCCAAACTTCTTCAAGATTTCAGATATGGTTAGCACTCTCCTACTCAGTGCATCAGCCACTTTGTTGGCTACTCCCTTCTGTTTTTAATGGAATAGGTATAGGCTTGTAGGTATTCTACCAAATTAATATACCTATGGTTTAACTTTTCTTGGCTATTAATGAAACTCAGGGCTTGGTTGTCAGTATATACCACAAATTCGTTTGGTAGAAGATAGTGTCTCCATTTTTTCAATGTCTGAACTAGTGCATACATTTCTAGGTCATAAGAAGAAGAATTTCTCTTTGCCTCATTGAGTTTTTCACTAAAGAATGCTATAGGTATGCCTTCTTGGCTTATGACTGCTCCTATGGCCACATGACTAACATCACATTCAATCTAAAACACTCTGTTAAAATCAGGTAAAGCAAGTACCGGTTGTTGAGGTACCTTTTTGTTGAGAGTTTCAAATGCCTCATCTGCCTCCTTTGTCCAAGAAAACTTGCACTTTTGACCACTTTTTATGGTTTCCAACATTAGAGCACATATATGATTGAAATCTCTTATGAACTGTCTATAAAATGTGGCTAATCAATGGAAACTTCTAACTTCACCAATAGTCTTCGGAGTAGGCCAAGAAAGAATTGCATTTACCTTATCCCGATCCATCTTCAGGTGACCTTTGGAGATCACAAATCCTAGGTAGATGAGCTCTTCCCACATGAACAAACACTGCTCCATATTGATCATCAATTCCTCTTCAGTCAACCTTTTCAAAACCATGTCTAGATGCCTTAAGTGTTCTTCCTTTGTCCTGCTAAATACTAGGATGTCATCAAAATACACTATTACAAACTTCCCTATGAATTATTTCAAAACTTCATTCATGAGTCTCATGAATGTACTTGGGGCGTTAGACAAACCAAATGGCATAACCTCCAATTCATACAACCCTTCATTTGTTTTGAAGGTTGTTTTCGACTCATCACCAGGCCTAATTCTAATTTGGTGGTATCCACTCTTTAAATAAATTTTAGAAAAATATTTTGCACCTCCCAAACAATCAAGAAAATCCTCTATCCTAGGCATTGGAAATCTATACCTTATGGTGATCTTGTTGAGAGAACTTGAGTTAGTACAAAGCCTCCATGTTCCATCCTTTTTGGGTGCCAAAACTGTCGGTACTACACATTGGCTAAGACTCTTTCCATTCAGATCAGAGTCTAGCAACTCTTGAATCTACCTTGTCGTCTCCTCATTTTGTTGTGGTGTGAGTTTGTATGCAGCCTTGTTAGGCAATGTATCCCTTGGGATCAAGTCAATAAAGTGACTGATCTCTCTCATTGGCGGCAAACTCCTTGGCATTCCATCTGCAACTATTCCTTGGTATTTGCCAATGATCTCCTTCACTTCCGGACTGAGATCCTTGTCCTTTCCTTCTGCCTTGTCATCTGCAGAAGGCTTCCCCTTTGAGGTTGGTATTGGAAGCAATGCAAAGCATATTCCTTCTTCCATCATTATCTCCTTGAGGAATGGTTTTCCCTCCATCATCATCACTTTGGACTTAGTTTCTTTCTGCTTTTCATTGTTTTTCAGTCAGGGGCAGTAGCTCTTTGACCTTGCCATTCTTTGTGATGGAATAGGTATTCCTAAAGCCATCATGGTGTGCTTTGAGGTCATACTGCCATGGTGTTCCAAACAATAGGTGACAAGCATCCATGTTAACAACATCAAACAAAACCTTATCTTTATAAGCTCTTATCTAGAATTCTACCCATGACTGCTCTTCTACCAGAGTTTGTTGCCCTTTTGTGAGCCAAGACACCTTATAGGGGTATGGATGGGGTATCCTCCTCAATTTCAACTTCTCTACCATTTCTATTGACACAAAATTCTCAATAGACCCCGAGTCAACCAGAACTTTACATACCTTTCCTCCTGATTGGCAAGTGGTGTGGAAGATAAACTTCCTCTGAAGTGGCTCCATAGGTGTTGGTACCTTCAAGAGGGTTTCTCTCAACATTAGTGCCTCTCCAGTCTATGACTAACCATATGAATCAGGTTTACTACTACCTTGGTAATCTAATTCTTGGGTTAGGTTGGCTCTCCTTTCTCCTTGGGAACTAGACCCCATCTTCTTTGGGAATCTGCTGGCAATGTGTCCCTCTTGGTTGCAGTTAAATTTTTTTATTGGTCCTGCTCCTCTTCCTAATGATCTTCCTCTAAAATCTGGCCTTCTACCTCTAAAGTTGCCTTTTTTGTTGCTATCATTTCTTGAGGAGTCTTGACTTCTCTCTCCTTGGAATTCAAAATTTAATCCTCTTCCTCTGAAGTTGCTCCTTCCTTTTGGTTGCTCACCCCTTCCTCTACTGCTCTACTCTTGTCTTCTTTTGAGCTTCTCCTCTATCTTTAGTGCTAATTGATAGCATCTATGAATAGTGTCAGAGCACAAGAGATTCAACTCTTCTTTTATGTTCCACCTTAGGTCATTTGGATACCTTTCCATTCTTTCACTTTCATCTTCAATCTTCTTAGACTTTATACTCAATTTCTCAAATTCTTCAGCATAGGTACACACATCCATCTCTTTCTGTCTGAGATTCTGCCTTCTCTTGTGTAATTGGACTTCATAGTCCTCCGATATATATACTCCCTTAATCTCTGTAATCATCTTCTTCCAAGAGGTGATCATTCCTCTTACCTCTTTCACTCTTTCTCCTTGCACAAAATTCCACCATGTCAGGGCTGCTCCCTGTATTTTTGACTTGGCAATCTTCATCTTTTGGTTGTCAGCAATGTGTTCACATTCAAAGAAGTTGTTTAAGGACTCTATCCAGTCCATCACTCCATCAAAATCCATCTTCCCACTGAAAATAGGAAGGTTTGATTTCTGGTCCATGGTTCTCATCTCCACAAACTTCAAGGAATTGACCAAGTACCTATGCTCTGCAGGAACTTCCTCTTCTTCCTGCCCTTGTGGGTTCTCCTCTTCTTCACCCACTTCCTCCAAGCCATCAGGTCCTCTCTCCAGCCTGCCTTCCAAGTTCTCAATCAATCTTCTAAGTCGATCAATTTATTCTCTTCTGTCTTGCACCATCTTGCCAAGTTCCACATTTTTCATATTTGGAGGCATTATTCTAGCCTCACCCTTTGATTCTTCTATTGACATGTACTATTCTTCTTCCCAAAAGGATTCCTCCTACACTCTAATACCAAAACTGTTGTAGAGGTCCCAATACTGGTATATGATAGGTTCCCCTAATCCAAGAACAAACCAAGGACCCAAGAAATCACACAACACTCTCAGGGGTTAAGGAATATCCATTTGACAAGTCCCGCATCCCTTTCTTCCAAATTAAAAACTACCGATACAAGATCTCTTTCATTGACTGATACAAGGTCTCTATGGTAGAAAATGGTTTGGTTCCTTCTCCAATGCAACAATGGTTATTTAAGGTTTTATTTGAAGTCCCCTAGGTCAAGGAGACCTCCTTCAATCATTGAATTCAAGTTCCCTCTCCCGGTTTGGGTAACTGTTGCAGCAAGGCCTACAAAACCTAGTAGCCCTGCCAAACTGGTTTTCGACACTTAACTCTTTGTTCTCAAAAATACCATACAAAAAATCTTGGATTTGGATACCCTTTTGGGAGTTACAAACCATATCCTAAGAGTTATTACTCGTAGGGAACACAAGAATTTAAACCCTACTTTGGTTAGGAGACTGATATAGCCCAATTAGGCCTATTTTACAAAGGAGTGTGTAGACATAGACCTTAGTTCACCGAAAAAACTCAAGGAATACTATTAAGCCATTGAAAATAGAACAATTCCTATGTCTTAGGCCATGATCAAACCTTTAACCCCTAATGTGAGACCTGTTTGCTTACACTTGTCGGTGGCCACATGGAGTTGCCCACCTTAATGCATCAAAACATCGCCTCCAACTAGTCCTAACTTGAAAAAGGCCTTTAAAATCCTAAAATAAATTGGCCATACTTGCATCCCCTCCACATCCATGAACTACCAATGAAGGATTAGCAAGGTAAGGTCATTTCTTTGCAAAACCCTAGACAAAACTGTCAAATCTAGAACACTTCCAGAAATTTGTCGATTTCTTCCTTGTCTTGGTGTATTAGGACCTCAGAATTGATGCATCTGAAAGGTGATTGGCCACTCTAACACATCCCAATAGTTTCCTAATTAAAAAAAATCATACAGTACGGTACATCGTGTAGAATAACGGGATTGCAAGAAATTCTCAGAAATATATTACTTCAATGATGCCAAAGGTTTACAAAGTCATTCTCTCCTCCCCATTCTCTCTCCCCAATGATTATTTGGGATGATTTTTTATATATTCCTCAATGGTTATCAACCACCTTTTGAACCGAGGTGACCATTGGAAGGAAGTTGCTATTTGCAACCAAAAGTTATCATTAAAAGTTGTCAAGTTTGAGCAACTTTTGACGTATGTTAAATCCGACTACCTAGAGGTGCTTCAACATGTCCTAAACCTTCCTAATGTTAGGACCCAGAGGAAACTGAGAGGGGGGGGGGGGGGGTGAATCAATTTTCAATTAATCTCAACCCAATTATAACTTAATCAAACTTGATACTTAATACTGGTGAACCAAACTTAATACCGGTTAATAGTTTAACAGTTAATATCATAAATGGTGAAACTCAATGCATATAATAGAAAGAGAAACAACATCCGCAACACATAACCCAAAGAATTGTACGTGGAAACCCTGTAAGGGGAAAAAACATAGTGGGAAACCTTACCCACAATCAGATGATACTACTACAGATAATATGTGTATACAAATGGGGTTTTGCACATGCAGAAAGGCCAACCGCCTAGAGCTCACTGCTCAATCACAAAATAGGAGTCACACTGACTACAATTGGATGATTAAATCCAATGATAATGTACTACTCAAAGTATCATCTCCAATGTTGGATTCAGTACTGGTTAAGCTCTAATAATCTCCTTCTCTATGGTCTGCTCATATGATCTTCAATATTCGCACATACCATGTTACAATACTACAACCATATACCATTATCTTCCTTTTCCCTATTACATCATCTCACAAATGAGATCTTACATATATACCAAAACCTAAGACCAAATGTGTAGGTTAGCTAATAAAGAATATTGCAATTAAATCAATTACAGATAAGCCAAGATGTGATGAATCATGTCGTCTCAATGCAATTACAACAATATCATCTCCATAATGTGTCGTGCTGATCTGGAATAGATAATGCATGCCGGTCCATAACCTAGACCAATTTGCCAATAACAATAAATATGTCAACCCGATTAGACCAATAACCAAAATACCAAAACCAAGTGTCCAAACCATGTCTTCGACATAACCAAGTGATCTCCAGATGATAACAAGTCAGCCTAAGTGTCGGTGAACAATATAACCTGTTGGTGAACAATATACCGGTGACTGTGCATGTGACTGAACTTGCAGGTGAACATAACCAAAGATCTCTGACATCAATGACAAAACCAATGCAACACATCCATAATACCAACAATCTCCCCCTTTGGCATTGATGGCAACACAAGATGGAAAAACATCTAAGTGCCAAAACAAAATGCCAAAAAACCAAAAACCAACAATCTCTGTAATAGATCAATACTAGAAATCAAAATACAAATGCAGAGAGTATATATCACTCCCCCAATAAGTAATCTCTCCCCAAAGGATAATGTTTTTGTTTTTGCATAGATATCTCTCCCCAAAGGATAATGTTTTTGTTTTTCCATAGATATCTCTCCCCCTTTCACATCAAATGCCAAAGCAATATAAATACCAGATAAAACCAATTCATAGAACCAATTACAATAACCAATTGGTATAACCAACTACTCCCCCTGAGAAGTAGCTCTCCTCCATCAAAGCCGGAAAAAAGGTTTCTTTGTTAATTCTACCGATTTGATGCCAATCATCAGCTGTCTAGGTCTCTACTGGTGCGGGTATAACCCCAAGTTGGTCTATGAGAAATTCAAAAGTTTCCTTAGGCAAAGGCTTAGTAAAGATATCTGCAATCTACTCTTTAGTATTCACATAAAATAATCTTACTTCTTTTGCTTCAACATTCTCTTTCAGAAAATTATATTTGATAGAAACATGTTTAGTTTTAGAGTGAAATACCGGATTCTTAGATATATCAATTGCCATTGAATTATCATAGTAAATGATTATAGGTTTTTTGCATTTTACCTTTATGTCCTTCAATATTTGCTTAATCCATAATACCTGAGTACAATTAGTTGTTGCTGCAACATATTTTGATTCTGCTGTCGATAATGATGTAAAACTCTATTTCTTGCTCAACCATGAAATCAATCTGCTACCAAGAAAGAATGCCCCGCCGATGGTGCTCTTTCTATCATCCACATCTCCTGCCCAATTTGTATCAATGTATGCACATAAATCAAAATTTTCATCTTTAGGATACCATAAACCGAGATTTGTTTTTCCTTGTAGATACCGGAAAATCCTTTTCACTAGTGATTCATGATTTTCTCTAGGAGTAATCTGAAATATTGAAACAATACACACTACATTCATTATATCAGGTCTTGTTTGTATCAAATACAATAAACCTCCAATCATAGATTTGTATCTTGTCGGATTAACAAGAGTTGAATCATCCTTCAATGTCAATTTATCAGTTGTAGTCATAGGATTACTTACCGGTTTAGAGTTTTCCATACCAAATTTCTTCAGTAGTTCCTTAATGTACTTTGTTTGACATATGAATATACCATTATCAGTCTATGAAATCTGCAATCCTAAAAATAATTTTATCTCCCCAATCATAGACATTTCAAATTCTTCCTGTATCTTATTAGCAAAGTTTTTACACAATCCATCTTCTCCTCCAAAAATGATGTTATCGACAAAAAATTCAATAAACAAGATGTCTTCATTAGTCACTTTGAAATATAAGTTGCTATCAGCATTACCTTTAGTGTAACCAAGCTTCAAAAGATATTTGTCCAATCTAGCATACCAAGCTCTAGGAGCTTGCTTCAATCCATATAAAACTTTCCTTAATATGAAAACCATATCTTTATCATTTGTCAATGAAAATCCATCAGGTTGTTCAATGTAAACTTCCTCTTCAAGATCACTATTTAGAAATGCACATTTTACATCCATTTTATATACTCTATAGTTCTTGTGTGTTGCAAATGCAAGAAATAATCTGTCTGCCTCAGTTCTAACTACCGATACAAAGGTTTCATTCTAATCAATTCCTTCTTTCTATGAATATCCCTTACACACTAATCTTGCTTTGTTTCTGATTACCTTACCATCTTCATTAAGTTTATTTCTGAATACCCATTTAGTTCCAATTAGATTTTTATATTTAGGCCGGGGAACCAATGTCCATGTATTGTTCTTTTCAATTTGTTCTAATTCATCTTCCATATCTTTAATCCAATGTTTATATTCACATGCCTCAATAACAGATGCTAGTTCAATTTAAGAAATTAAACATACCTCTTCATTTGCCAGTCTTCCTCTTCTCATAACTCCTTGATACTTATTCCCAATTATCTGACTTTCAGAGTGATTTAGTCTTACATACCTGGGTGCGTTCACTTGCTGTTGTTCTTTAGTCACTGTGGAATTCTCTGATGATGTCGATGTGACTGGATCCACATTTTGTACTGATGCATTCTGTATAGGTTCATTTGTGATCATCTCAACTGCTAGTTCAGAATCCATAGACCTTGAATTTCCTCTAAATTGTTCATCTATCTTCACATTTGCACTCTCCATGATTTTCTGCAATCTTTTATTAAAACATCTATATGCTTTGCTCTTAGATGAATAACCAAGAAATATTCCTTCATCACTTCTAGGATCAAATTTACCAATATAATCATCTCTCCTAATGTAACATTTGCTTCCAAATATTATGATGTATATAAGAGTAGGAATATTACCAAACCATAATTCATAAGGTGTCTTACCGATTTCACCTTTGATGTGAACTCTGTTGAAAGTGTAAACCGCTGTATTCACTGCTTCTCTCCAATACACATGAGGTAGATTTGCTTCTGATATCATGCTTCTAGCTACATCTATAATAGTTCTATTCTTCCTTTCCACAACTCCATTTTGCTGAGGTGTCCGGGGTGCTGATAGTTGTCTTCTAATTCCATTCACTTCATAAAATGTATTGAACTCCTTAGATCTAAATTCACCTCCTTGATCCGATCTTAAACATTTGATTTTCTTACCGATTTCATTCTCTACCAGTGCCTTGAATAATTTGAATTTCCCAAAAGCTTATGATTTCTCCCTGAGAAAAGTAACCCAACACATTTTAGAATAATCATCAATGATTAGCATAAAGTATCTATCTCCATGTAGACTTCTTGTTCTTGCCGCACCACACAAGTCAGTATGAATTAAATCAAGAACATTATTGTATTTCTCAGAAATACTCTTAAAAGTTGTTCTGACTTGCTTTCCCATTTGATATTCCTTACATATCAGATTATGAGGTTTTAAAATCTTAGGTAAATCCCTTACTACCTTAGATGAACTTATCTTTATAATGCAATCAAAATTCACATGACAGAGTCTTTTATGCCATAACCAACTTTCATCAATATGTGCAATCAAGCATGTCTTTTCATTGTTATTCAAATGAAAGATATTACCTCTAGTCTGATTATCGGTTGCAATCTCCAAACTAGTTCTATTTATGATTTTGCATTTACCATTCTTGAATTGTAACTGAAATCCCCTTTCAACTAATTGACCAACACTCAAAATATTATGCTTCAAACCTTCAACATAATAAACGTTCTCAGTATTGTGCTTACCATCAAAAGATATAGTGCCTTTTCCTCTTATCAAACAAGCTTTATCATCTCCAAATCTTACTAGACCTCCATTGTACTCCTAAAAATATAAGAATTTACTTTTATCACCAGTCATATGATGTGAATATCCGGAATCTATAATCCCTTCATCCCTTTCTTCAATTTTAGCTGCTAGGGCCTATTCTACCGGTGGAATAGTAGGTGCCGGTTGATCTTCTTTTATTGCAACAAAGGCCCATCCATTTTCTGCCGGTTCTTCATCAGAATCATCAGTAACTCCTTCATTAGCATAGTAACATGATTTGTCTCTATTCTTCTTAAATTTGTATCTCTGATATTCATGGTTAGGCTTATATGTTCTTTTCACTTCTTCTCTTAATCTTGCATGCCTATTAGAAAATCTAGATGCCATATGACCAACTTTATTGCAGTTAAAACATTTAAATGGTGTTTTACCTTCATACTTACTTCCAATAGGACCTTTAGGCATTTTCCTTGTAAATAGTGCTTCAAGTTCTTCCAGTTCTTCATTTTCCTTCCCGATATCTTCAAGTTCTCTTGCATTAAGTTCTTTCCAATTAGATTTATCAGATGATGATGATGATGATGATGATGATGATGATGATGATGATGCAGATGATGATGCTTTGAAGGCTAGATCTATCTTAATTGTAGCAACAAGACCAAATTCCTCAAGCTCAAATGCTGAAAGTTTTCCAACCAAGGTATCTCTAGATACCGATGTATTAGGCATTATTCTTAACTCATTAATAGTAGTTACTTTCATTTTGTATGATGGTGGCAATGCTCTCAAAACACTAGAAACAATTTCATCTTCACTCAAGGAACCTCCACAACATTGTATTCCCAAAACAATTTCATTAACCCTTTCCATAAAAGCAAAAATTCTTTCATCTTCTTCTATTTTCATATTTTCATACTTGACCCGGAAGCATTCCAGTTTTGGGATTTTGACAGTGGTATCTCCTTCATTCAATGTCTCCAATTTATCCCAAAAATCTATAGCAGTAGATCGGTTTGATAATCCCATGATTTTTTGATCTAACAAGGTGCTCAAGAGTGCTTCTCTTGCTTTGCAATCATTCTCTTGATCCTTACCCAATGTTGGTGGATTAGGTTGATTCGGTGTAGGACCAACATAGCCATTCTTTGTAACATCCCATATGTATTTTCCAATGCAATTTAGATGTGTCTCCATTCTAATCTTCCATATACCATAGTTAGTTCCATCAAGTTTCAGACTGTCCTTCCTGAAAAAGTTAGTTGCCATAGAATATCCTCAAGTTGTTAAACTTTTGGAAAAAGAGGACTTAGCTCTGATACCAATTGTTAGGACTCGGAGGCAACTGAGAGGGGGGGGGGGTGAATCATTTGTCAATTAATTTCAACCCAAATATAACTTAATCAAACTTGATACTTAATACCAATGAACCAAACTTAATACTGGTTAACAGTTTAACAGTTAATATCAGTACTAGTGAAAGTCAATGCATATAATAGAAAGAGAAACAACATCCACAACACATAACACATAGAATTGTACTTGGAAACCCTATAAAGGGAAAAACCATGGTGGGAAACCTTACCCACAATTAGATGATACTACTATAGATAGTATGTGTATACAAATGGGGTTCTACGCATGCAAAAAGGCCAACCGCCTAGAGCTCACTACTCAATCACAAAATAGGAGTCACACTGACTACAATTGGATGATTAAATCCAATGATAATGTACTACTCAAAGTATCATCTCCAATACTGGATTTAGTACCAGTTGAGCTCTGCTAATCTCCTTCTCTATGGTCTGCTCATATGATCTTCAATATTCATACATACCATGTTACAATACCACAACCATATACCATTATATTCCTTCTCCCTATTACATCATCTCACAAATGAGATCTTACATATATACCAAAACCTAAGACCAAATGTGGAGGTCGACTAATAAAGAATATTACAATTAAATCAATTACATATAAGTCAAGATGTGATGCATCATGTCGGCTCA
This sequence comes from Cryptomeria japonica, assembly GCF_030272615.1. NCBI lineage: Eukaryota > Viridiplantae > Streptophyta > Pinopsida > Cupressales > Cupressaceae > Cryptomeria > Cryptomeria japonica. The sequence continues at coordinate 393,226,377 of NC_081414.1, read as the reverse complement.
ATGCAATTATAAAAATATCATCTCCATAACATGTCGTGCTGATATGGAATAGATAATGCATGTCGGTCCATAATCTAGACCAATTTGCCGGTAACAACAAATATGTCAACCCGATTAGACCAATAACCAAAATACCAAAACCAAGTGTCCAAACCATGTCTTCGACATAACCAAATGATCTCTAGATGATAACAAGTCATCCTAAGTGTCGGTGAACAATATACCGGACTGTGCATAAGTCACTGAACTTGCCGGTGAACATAACCAAAGATCTCTAGAAGGATAAGTATTGATAAGTGTTGACATCAATGACAAAACCAATGCAACACATCCATAATACCAACACCTAAGACATCTCCAACACATAAAAACCTAGAAAAATACTCAACCAAATACCCCTAGGCCCATATGCCCATGGTGGCTTATCAATTTGCCAAATCCATGTCATTGGGTAACAAGGTGGGGTTTATTACAAACAAATAAAACATCAAACAAACAAGACTACCCTATTACATATATTGAAATGTCACATTCTCATGTGTGTCCTTTAGCCTTTATTGCTCTTATTATCTTAGTCATGAGGTGATCCTGCACCATATGAACCCTTTTTTATTTGCATAAAATTTGAAGCTATTGTGTGATCCACCATTATAATGAACAAGTTCATGATATGAGAGGAATAAACTATGTCAATTGATATACTGTCAACAATTGAATCAAATTAGAGGAGATATTTTTGTATTCCTCCTCCAATAATAAATAAAAATTTGAAGGGAATTTACTAACTTTTATTATTGATGAAACAATGATCCATATTTAAAGAAAAGAGTTGGTTGTTCTTAAAGTTATGATTAATTGATTGAAAATAGGGAGAAAATGATGGGTAGATCATCATAATGATAAATTAGAAATCGATTAAGGAGTGCAATACTAGGCATTACATGGACAAATGCATATACTAAATTTTTTCACTCATTAATCATTAACATGTAAATGCAAAGGATATTGTTTATTTTATTGATAGTTCTCTTCATAGTAGAGTGAGTTCCCTAGAGTAAAGATTAACATGACGATTCAATTGATTTCATGGGCCATGTACATTTGCACATTGTGCAATCTACTTCGGTAGCATATGCATACAGATCAACTTGAAAATTATAAGTTTTGTTAGTGAATTTGTTTTTGGTGCCAAACATTTTAGTGTTTAATCAAGTTACTGTATAGCTATTTTACTCCATATTTATTTGTAGGGTAGTGAAGTATCTCATAGTAAAACTACAAAATTTTAAGCCAAAACAAAAGATGGAAGTAGATAGGAATGAAATATAGATTCTAAGCAGTGACTCACATAACATCTACATTTGAGTTGATAGCATTTGATTCCAAATCCAATATGAAATGTAGAATTTTAAACCATTTCCAAAACTCTCACCTTGTAATTTCTAGATCCATTTTACCTTTTCCATCATAATAGTAATATGGTTTGTGATATTAAGAAAGCTAAACATACATGTTTGTGTAAAGCAAGGCATAAACAATAGAATTGAAAAAATAATTTTTATTTTTTTAATGAATATGTATGGGAGGAAATCAAACAATTATAGAAATGACTTACCTATTCATAGATGACCTTAATTTTTTTAAATTTTCCCCAATGATAGATAAATTAGAAAGGAACTACTAGCAAACTCTATTTTCTTGTAATTTGGTTTCATGTTCATGCCGATCTATCTTTTATTTTGTGAAATATTCCAAATGTCAATTAGCACTTTTTGGAATATTAAGGTTTGCATTACAATAAAGTCATTTGAATATCATGTGGTTTATTATTGTTAAAATAACTTGTAACATACACATGGGTTGGTAGTTCAAGTAGTTTTGTTTAAAATGATTTATAAAATTTATATTGTGGTACTGTTGATCGATAAAATTGCTTCTATGAAAACAACCTTATGGGAAACTCAGCGATGGGGGACCTGCACGTGTTCATTGAGTGACCTCCGAGATTTACAAGATGACTCTTCATATACATAGTGGAGGAAAGGGAAAGAAGGAAAACTTAAAGCAAAACTATTCTATAGCGATGCACGAAAAGTGATTGTAGTGTACTACAAGCACAAAGAAACTTCACAAAGTGCAGTTCGAAGACCAATTCAACAATACACATGCCTAGAAAATTAAAATTGAAATATAAATAACAACTCATTCAACATAAAGCTATAGGTGCCATTCATCCACTAGATAACAAGTTCACAAAAACATAGTTTAATCCATAGAGTCTTATAACACATATCCCTGAAGTTATACAAAATTACAAAAATGCACAGAAAGATGTTCTTGCACACTAAAATATGATGATTATAAAGGCCTAAGGCACAATTTGAGTATCAAAGTCTCAAAAGCACAACTATAAATTAAAGGCGTAATTCTACTAGCAATTGTTTATATTCTTCTTCCCAAAATTCTGAACCCTTACAAAAACAAAAGGCACCCCTTAAATAAGAAGGAAACAATGACCTGATGGAAAAAACTGAGAGAGAAACCAAAACAAAAACACCGCTGGCAGTGCCATTAGTAACTACGCAAAGCCCGATCAGAAGTTGGATTAAGATAGCTTCAACCTCTAGCACAACTACCACAAAATCCCTTCACGACAGATCAAAATGGGAGAGCCTACAACCGCTATTCAACCGCATAGTATTGGCAAAAAATGCCCCATTACTTCAAAAGTCGTACCAAGGTCGCTCGACGGTTGCTTCAAATGTAATGTGGCAGCAAGACGGAGCGTCCTGGAGGCAAAACAAAACTGCAAAAGATGAATTGAGAGGATCTGTCACGCGATAAAAATGTGAATACCTTTTAGAGATGCAAGCCCACCAGTTGAGAGCAACAAAGTAACTTTCCATGTGTCAACATCTCTCAATACCTTGGCAATGGAAAAAAAACTCCCAAACAATGTGAGCCGAACTGCCATGTGGAAGATGTGAGAAAGCAAAAATAGAACTATAGCCAGGGAAAAATTAAAAACCACCACCTAAAAGGGAAATGTTAGACAAAAGTCTACATTTCTTGGTGACTTCTGGGAAAATCTCGTCTGTGGGATGCCGATACCCAAAATCCTGGTTCGTAAACCAGGCTTATATCTATTGTCTTGAAAACCTTGTCGAAAAGATGTTGTAGGGGAGACCATTCTTCCTCAAAAGGAATATCCTAAGCTTTGAGAGATTGAAAAATTTGATCCAGCTTGATGAAATCCTTGAAAGGAATTCTTTTTGGTTCTTTGCAGGCCAATTTGAGCACAGTAAGGAGTTCAGCCAAATGATGAAATAAGGCCTTGAAATCGTCTACTTCAAGGGGATCGCTCAATGCTTGGATGGGTGATTGATCTTGTTGCTTTTGCACTATCAAGCTTGAGAGTTGCTCAGCTCCCATGATTGCACCATTGGGAAGAAAAGGGGATGGTAGGTCGATCTTGACGAAATCTTCAAGGCGCTCTATAACAAGGCTGATGGAATGTTTTAAAATCAACAGGCTTGAAGAAACTTGTTTGGCCATTTTGCCGCAATTGATGAAACAGTTAGTCTTTTGATTTATTTCTTCAAAAACTGTGACTCTCGTTGTAGTTAACTCCTAGGGAGAGATGGCATAAAACCAATCAACTAACTTTTGAGCCTCAGAGATTTTAGGGGCCAATACCTGCATTGCATGCTCAATGAAATGATCAACCTTAGCGTGTAAACTTTGAGAAACTGTTAAGAAATGTAGAGCTGGTTTGAAGAAGAGAACAAACTGCTTTATCTTTTTCCAATATGCATTATGAAGCCCCTACAATAGATAAGTGAAATCTACGCGGGGGGGGGGGGGGGGGGGAGGGGGGAGCATGCTGAGAACCTGATGGTTTTGAAAGTAACTCCACCTCATCCTCTTTAGATTCTAACCATGTATGAATTTTCCTTCAAACCTTGTGCTTGCTTTTCTACTTGGTGTTGTAACGCTATTATCCTAGTGTTCTTATCCTATGCTTCATCTTGCAGTCACTTTACTTATGTCTGTTGATTTGCAATGGCCACTTGAGATTCATGAAGCTCTTGGGAAAACTAAGTTTGCAAGGTCTGGAAGTCCTGTAAAACTTTATCTTTTGTTTCTCTTGCCTCTGCCACAAGGTTTTGAGTGCGGACCAATTCTTGATGTCCCTTCTCTTTTTTTGCAATGGCTTTTAGCAACTAAGCTTGAATTTGAGCCATATACGAAGAAGCAGATTGGATACACAATAATTCTTGCATTTTATGATGTAATTATTGGAAAATTGTTTACTTAGCAGTCTACTTTGCTTGCTACTGGCCCTCGGATATCTTTAATGCATTTTGGGGTTTGTCTCTCTCGACCTTTTCTTGAAGTATTGCAGGCTGTAAGTGAGTCATCTTTGATTCTCTAGCCTTTCCTTCCTTCATCAACTGCTCACTTGTAGCTTTTACTCTCCCCAGCTCAACCATGAGTTTCTCTAGGCGGTGGGAACATTTTAGATAGTCCAAAGAGACCACCTTGTGGGATTCTTCCATAATTTCCACTCTATCCTATGATCAGGCTCTGCTTAAATCAATGCCAATGACATGCATAGAATAGTCTTCGGGCCGCATTTGACTTGCTAGTTTGACAACATTCAGATTTATGGCCACAAACACTAAATTCTGGTGGTCCTCCCTAATGATAGTCAGAATGCAAGGCTATGTGGGCTTCTGAGAATCTTTAACCTTTCTCTTATGTGCTCTCTGAGCATGCGCAAGTTTACTTGAATCTACATACTGATGGAAAACTAATGGGGAAGGGATCATTTGCCCTGTGAAATGGGCTCCTGCAGGTGGGACCAAAGGGATAGGAGGCATTCTAGCTTGCAATTGGGCTGGAGCTGTCAAAGAGAGAGTAGCTAGGGAAAAAGGAGGGATCCCAATTTTGGACTAGGCGGCGGGTGAAAACCTTGCAATCCTGAGAACACATGAAGCAGAAGATATCTCGGTTGACTGGCTTGGGGTCTAAAGAGAGTGGGTCATGCTAACCGAGTTGTCAAAAGTGCTAACGCTAGGTGAGGATTATGCAATTGGACTTGCTGAGGCTGCAATTGATTGGGTTTGCACACACAATGCATAAGATGTAGCTATTTTAGGATAACTTAGTGCAGTATCAGGGTTGATAGAGGACGATGCTGACACAGACACCAGAGATTGAGAAGAAAGAAGAGGGGCGGAAAAAAGTACCTGTGCTGGAGAGATTGTTGATGCAAGCGAGGATTGCATTGATACAAAGGATTGGGTCTTAAACCCTCTGGGTTGATAGAAATTCTCTTCTGCTTCTTTTGAGAGGCTGTGACTTCTTCTGGAGAATCCTACTGCTATACTGGACTTGACCACTTTCTCGAAGGTTGTGACCTAGGCCTATTGACAGGCTTCTTTATAGAGTAAAAAGTAATGTCAGGCGTGGCGCTGGGAGCAATGATCTTGATTTACTTTCCTTTCCCTTCGCACACTTCAATCACTTCTGCAACAACTCCATCATCAGTTGCACTCGGAGGAGGATCATAATCATCATCTTTGTCACTGTTATACTTCCACCACTCTTGCTTGAATTTCTTGTCGCTGTGAAGATATCCTAATCCCAGTTTGTTTTATTTGACCTCTTGCCTATATCTCCAAAAGGTCTACCTCTTATCTTTGGGCCAGTTCTTCTCCTACATCCTTCTGTATAGGTGGAGTGGTAATTTCTTGGCATGGTCATACTTTTCTTTCACACGGTATAAGGACAACCAAGGCAATCTTTCTTCTTTGGGAATGAGGTGCAAGTTCACATATATTGGCTGGCTATCTCCCTGTGGGTTTCTCCATGAATCCCAAACAGGGTTGCACAAAACATGCACTATTGGGTTGTTCCTTGTGGTTAGACATACATCTAGGTCATATTTCCATTTGTCATCAATAACCACCAGGCCTAGCTAAACCAACTTTGAGGTGAGCACGCTTTTTGCTTCACTCCTTTTGATAACAACAATGGATCTGATTATTGCATTGTCCTTAAAAATGCCAACCCCATGCTTTTCTGACCCTATGCTATGTTCAATAATGACCAATTTCCTTGACATTTCTAGAGCCAGAGTGCAGTCCAGGACAGATTATGGGAGGCAAAAAGGTTCTTTAGTGAACCCATGAGTCCCGATGAAAGAAAAATCTGACCCCAGATACCAATCACACGAGAGAAAATTGGATGTCATCTAGGCGATTTGTGTACTTGAAAAGCATATGATTGAATTCGTATCTATCTTAATCAAATCCTGTATTGCAAGAGCCAAGAAGGCATCTAAAAATGCATAAGAATCCTGTGTGGTAGACAGCAAGGGGGTCCACACTATTACTAGATTCTTTCTGTTTCTATTGTCATACATGGCAAGCTTCATGGATTCTTTAAAGAATTCAGGGTTCTGGTGTATAAACATATAGACAAGAAAAGAGGTGTACCTGAACCTGCAATGAATTTTGAAGTTCGGTAACTATTCTACCATCACATGCACCAAAACATCTACAAAGTAAAAACAAAAAACTTCCCTCTGCTTGCACAATTTGAACAAGAAACCCATTTGAAATGGGTAAATATTTCTATCATCATCTAGGCCGAAAATGTATGCCAACATAGATGCAACATCTTTTACATCTTGATGTTGGAGAGTGCCATAAGTTATTGGGAATTGAGGAAGCTCAGTGGTCACTAGATCTCTATTCATCAAGTCGTTGCAAAAACTAACAACAGTGTCTCTATTCCTCCAATAACCCTCTGAGCTCTTTTTCTTAAAAATCGCTATATTACTGTCAATCTAGAGAATACATAGCATATCTCTGATGGATTCAACACTTATCACCACCTTTAGTTGTTCTCTTTCAGCTATAGGAGGTTCTCGGGTAAAATTTTTAGCGCACTCGTTAATGAAATCAGGGCAATGAGGTACCATAGGAACCATGTACTACGGAAGACTAGAGTGCCAAAGCTAAAAAGAAGGCCTACCTGCACCACCCTTCTTCCATCTCTGATAAGCGGCTTCTCGGAGGGCCTTTGGCTAAACATGGAGGTTTGGGTCAAAAAAATCTTCGAATCTATCCACGATCATGACTGTGTCCTTGATAAGACTTTTCTTTTGGTTTTGTGGAAGGACGGTCGGGCTTAGGAGGCATGGCGTGGGTAGAAAATGATGCCTCTTGAAAAATGTCCACATACTGGTTGTTGAAAGCAGTACCAGAAACTCCTGCGGATGATGCCATTTTTTGTGTTTTCTCAGGGTCTGCACTTAGAGGTTGAAAAAAATTGTTCTTATTTCACTTCGCTATTGCATGCACTCTATTCTTGATAAAACTAAATTCATGAATATGGGGTCCTTGAAAATCACGTTGCATGATGTATTAGTTGAGAGTTAACTTGATGAAACAACCAACTCACACATACATGCGAGATTAATTCGCGTGTAGTGCACCTTACTACCATCTCACTAAAGAGCAAAGCAATTATGCCCTTTAACACCACTGTTTGAAAGCCTTTTGCACTGGCCCATACGATCTTCTTGGATTAAGGCCTTCCCACTTTATGGCACATTTATAAAAGTCGGTTGCACATATCGTTGTGAGAGATTACCTAAGATTTTCTTCAAAAGAAAATAATACGGTCAGACGTGTGGTGACAACTCGTAATTCACACATCCTATGAAAAGACTGCGTAGGAGGGATGATTAAGGCTGATCCGTGCGGTAATAAAACTCATTAATCACCAACTTGTGCTAATGCAAAATCCATTGATGCTGCTTTTGGCATAATCTTTTCTATAAATACCGCTTAGAGAAGGTAGTTTTGATCATATTGAGAATTAATCCTTAGTGGTGTAGGACAAGCTTGAGTAGTTTTGATCACACTCTTGGCAAGAAGACATAGAAAACACATTAGCCATTGACACAAATAGACTTCAAGAACAACATGCTATCCTAGGAAGTTGGCTGAGGAGGAAAACCTTTGCTTGCTGACCCAGGTACACACCCAATAGCTAATCAAAATATGGTTGCGGAGTCTCACTCAAGGGATCCTCAACGCCATATTAGCCGACTCCAAATGCTAATGGGGACATGATATGGCAAGTCTCTTGGGGGAGTTACTATCTCCCTTGCACAAATATTATCCACCTTTCGAAGGTGAACTAGGTGGCTTCTATTCCTAGAGTTCTTAGTAAGGGTTTCTGTTCGAAGACTATCCTTTGTAGTCACACAAGCACGATTAAGGCCTATATCCCAACAAAGTACCAATCACAATAGTAGTCACACACTTGCGTGATTTAGACCTCAAGGGCCCTACAAAGTGCTCGATATGAGAGTAAATTCAGATAGCTCCGTCCTCCAAGATTTTCATCTCAAAAGGGGATTTGATTATAGTGAGTTGAAATGCTTGGGTTTAGCCATACTCACTTTGGTCATTCCCCTCTCACCAATGCTTGTGCTAGTGTGCCAAGAAAATCGAGAGGGCGGGACCGCTAAAGGTAAAAGCATGCAAACAAGAGGAAAATAAAACAAGGAAGACAAGTGGTTAATTCCCTTAAATAAAACCAAGTGTGCAACTAGTCTAAAGCAAGCAAATGTGAATGTTAAGCCCAAAATCCAAATGTTATCTAACTAGAAAAAAATTGCACACATGAACTAATATAGTGGGAATATTATCTTCTATACAACGTCCTGCAAAAATGACACATTACTAGTCTTAAATCAAGCCTTGGACTGCTTGGATAAAATTTGCAAGACTCAAAAATTTGATCAGTAACACAAAATTATGCAGATACAACGCTCGCGTTCTTTTGCAGACACTAGCGCCAAACCACGAGCACTCACGCTAAATTAGAGATAGTGTGAAAATTGATAGACAGTAAACAAAAAATAAAAGTTTAGCATATAGAAAGTAAAACCAGTGGTCGCGTTGTTCTGCAGTTGGTTGCGCCTAAGCGCCATCGCTCGCGCTAGAGACAAAAAACGTTAGTGTTCCAAAACAAATTTAAAAATTCAAAATTTTAAAATGAGGCAGGAGATTATCTAAGGTGGTTGTGCTATTCGCACAGTGCTCGTGTTGAAGCGGTGTTAGCAAAAATAAATAGCTGGATAAAACAGGCTAACTAATTTTTATTTTTTATTTTTAGATAATTTATCCTTTTTATGTATTTTTTAATAACTAGTTAGAAAAAAAGGAAGGAGAATGAGTGAAAATAAGAATAGGGAAGTGAATGGAGAGAGGTTGTAGGCGGACACGCTATTCCCGCGGTGCTCGCACCGAAATATAGATTGTTTCAAAGGCGGGAAGGAAAATTCAAATTTGCAGGTGGTCTCGTCGAAACGCGAGCGTGCGTGCCGAAACCTGTATCGCTCATGCCAAACTTGTATCACTCGCATTGGAATGCAGTCACTTGCGCTGATTCGGAACCTGCGACTAAAAACTCACAAAATGAACCAAGGGAAAATCAAGCAAGGTTGTAGAGGGTTAGTTAAAAAACAAATGATATGGAAACCAAATAGAAAGCATAAAACTAACACTATTACCTTGCAAGAGATTATCTCTCTTGTTCCTCCGATTGGGAAAATGATGAAGTAGAGGTGCCCTTGTGCTCCACTTGTTTGGATGTGTTCTTCTTGATGGATGTGGAATGCTCTGCAAGGAATTCTCTCCAAATGCATAACAATATTGCAATGATTTCATAGGATTTAGATTTGGATTAGATGGAAATGAATAGATTTGGATTTGATGAAGGATCATGAGGAGATGATAAGGATATGATAGAAGAAGATGGAGGAAGAAAGGGACACCATAAGATTAGAGGAAGATTCCATGTCATGTTTGTGAGGAAATGGGACTCCAATTTATAGATTGGAGGAGGCCAATGGCGGGCCAAGATTAATTTTGGTATGAATGGTTGAGATTGATTTGGGATGGAAGACATGGATCAAGGTGTTTTGGGAGAATAAAAAAGAATATAAAATTCATTGGGGAAAAGAGAGAGGAATTAAAAATTCCCAAATAAAGGATGTGTGGGAAGACTAAATGGACAAAGGAATTAAAAATTTCTTGGGAAGAGGATGCATGGGATTCAAAGAATTTGAATTTCTTTGAAAGGATCAAGGTGATGTGACATGAGTGGAGGAATATAAAATTGGAGAATAATGATAAGTAGGATTAAGAGAGTTTCTAGAAGAATTAATTAGGCTAAGTGGGGATTAGGAATAATGATTTGTAGGAATTACATGATTTAAGTTAATTAATTAGAATTAATTAACTAAGAGTAATTTAGAAGACTTAATGATTTGGTTGACTTTAGAAGAATAGAGAAATAATTAATTTATTTGATAAATTAATTATTGGACTATAGTGACAAGATTGATTAAATTTGATTTAATTAACCTTAAGAAGAAGGGAATTAACACAATTAAATTGGTTAATTATGATGATAAGCTGAAATTAATTAAACATTAATTTAATTAATTTTAGGCATCTACATCCATAATAACACACTGCTATCGAGGGTGGTAGGCAGTTGATTTCCTGCTAAAAGTGTACTAGTTGATTGAGGCGACGGGAGTAGCATGGTACTTGGATTTATGGGACTACATATTCCCCAGAATTCTAACCCGTGAGAATCCTCCAATCCTCCATGTGGTTCTATGCTTCTCAGATTCGGATTTAGACTCGGATTTTGATCTTGGGGATGGAGATGATGAAGAGGAAGATGATAATGACACTGACTTTGACGAACACGATCTTGAGTCCGAGGATGATGACTAAACAAGACAACCTCTGGTAGCAACCTTTCTCTGCATCTTTTTGCATTTTGCTTTGAATGACATGAAGGCCTAAACACCTCTTTCAAAATGTATATATGTAAAGAAACCAAACATATAATATAAAAGATATTTTTCTTTCGACTTTCATGGCTTGTTTGACTCAAAATGTTTATCATTTATTTATTTTGTTTTGCTTGGATTCAAAATAACTTAACTAAAAAGGACAAAGAACTAGGACAAAAAGAGACCTCCGAAGAACAAAAAGTACACTATTCACAGTATTTACACATAACACAAGGATAAGCTCCAATAAAAGGCTTTGAGATGGATCCGGTTGACTGGGATCTCTAAAATCTCACCTTGCGAGTCTTCTAACACAAAAGCGTTAAAGCCCTTGCATTCAACAATGCGAAATGGACCCTCCCACAAACTGTCGAATTTAGTGTGATGTCCTGGCTTTGCACCACATTCATTACATTTTAGGACAAGGTCTCCCTGTTTAAAACCAGCATCTGAGCTCATTTTGTCAAACCATTTCTTGACAATCTACTGGTGATTTTGGAGATATTTGAAAGCTACCTCTCTTTCTTGTTATAGCTCCAAGAGCTATGCCAACCTTACTTCCATAGGCTCATTTTCGTCTAGCTCAAGCGATTTCAGGAGTTGCAGGGATGGAATCTTTGATGAGATTGGAAAATGTGCCTCTTTCTTTTATACAAACTTGTATGGAGAGTTCTTAAAAATTTGTTTGGGGGTGACCATGTTTGCCCAGAGTATTTTTTTCAAATGGCAATGCCATTCTCTTTCATGTCCTGCTGCAAATCTCTTGATAAGACAGATCAGGTTTTTGTTTGTAGACTTAGTCAAACCATTACCTTGAGGGTAGTAGTTCGAGGAGGTCTTTAAGTAGATAGGAGACAAATGGATTGAGTGGATGGATATGGATAGGATATGGAGGAATAAAGGATGGAGGGAAGGATTATGGAGACCCAAGGACTATGTTGCAAAGAAGTGGAATGCCACACACTAGAGGTAGTGGAATTAAGGATGGTGGATAAAGATGTATGAGATGGGAGGATAATGTGTAATGGATATGGATGGTAAGGGAATTAAGGCTTGTATGTTCCAAAGCATGCATGAACATTATTTTTCCTCTAACATGATCAAGATCAAAAGTAGGAATGGAGAATAGATTTGGATAGGATTAGGGATATGCAATGGAGGATATGGATAGGATAGTCAAGATCAAGGATAAGAAAGGAGGATGAACATAGATAGGATGCAGATAGAAGATAAGGAATGTGGATGGTAGGATGGCATGGATGAAGCTTTCCCCCAAGTGTAGAGTTCAAGAGGATGAGGGGATTATACATGATGCTTGTTTGCCAAGTTTTCATCATGGTACTTACCCAAGGCGCCACAAGATGTGGTTTTCGCCATTGGATAAAAAATTTCTCTTTTTTTTTTTTTTTTGATATATTTGAAATAGTTTGGATGGATAAGGATGATGATAAGTGGATGTGGAAGATAGTGGGTTAGTGAAGGAGGAAGGGAGGACTCAAGCATCTTGTTCCATGGATAGTACCTCTTAGTGCTTCTTTGAATTGGGGGTATGCTCATAGATGTTGTTAGAAATAATTAGGGAGATGAAATGGATGAAGGATGGAGGGGGATGAGGCTTTATGTGAAGGATGGTATTATGGAAAATGGATGTTGGATAATGGATGAGATTTTGAAAAACTTATAGAAGATAAATATTGGCACACACCTTGAAGGGTGGTGGAGTTGTGAAAGATAGGGTTTTGAACTAGATGGAGGATAAATTATGGAATTTGGGAAATGTGGACCCAAAATAGATGAAGGGGGTGATGCACTTAAGATAGTGGATTTTGAGACATAAGGACCCAAAATGGATTTTGAAAAATGGGGGATTGGAGGACTTATGAGTGGAGGGAGCTTTTGGATTAACAAGTTTGGATGCCAATTTGGATTTTACTTTAAGATGCATTTCTTCTATGAGTAGTTTGGGAATCCACATAGTTTTTGATTTTTTCTTTTGGGGCCTTTGTGGCCTTTTGGATTTTTCTTTCTTTTGGATCATATTTTTATTTTCTTGAGCATGTATTTTTTAGGGAACATGTTGATCCTTTGATTTTTGTGGATTCTTGACTTTATGCATTTTATATTTGGCATCCAAATTACTTCCAATAGAAATGGTACGGGTACATGAGGATGGATGACTTAGGGATTTTACGGATGGTGGGATGATGGAGGGAAAGTGTTGGGAGGGATTCAATGATGTGTGCCTTTTTTTTTATCTTTCTTAGGGATTATTTGAGGTGATGGAGTGGTGGAAGGAGGGGTGTAAGGACCCAAAATGGATGGAAGGAATTGATGATTAAGCTTTGGAACATAGGGTCTTAAGACGGATGTGGATGATGGGGGATGGTGGGATTTTGATTTATATGAAAGGCTTTTGGGTTTAGGAGGAATAGGAGATGTACCAACATCTTGAGTGTTTCTTTTCCCAATAGAATACTTATTATTTTGGAAACAAGATGCCAGTCCATTTTGAGGGGGATAGGATGTAGAAGGGGCTGTAAGCTCTTGGAGCAAACCAGAATGGATGAAGGTGGAAGAGTCAAGTTGATAGGTATGTGATTCGTGAATATATTGGATAGGGGTGATGGGATCTTGTGGAGGATTGGGATCATGTAGAGGATTAGGATCATGAAATGGAGAGGAAGGAATCTTTTGATCTTGACTTTGGAGGGGAATGTCTGGTGGAGTGGGGGAGACTATTGGATATTGAGATGGAAGGGGACCATGCGATAGAGGGAGAGGATTGGATGGAGGGATCATATGATCATGAGAGGAAGTGGACGGGATGAGATCATCAGATAGAGTGGAGTGTAGACATGGATTTTAAGATGGAGAGGTATCATGAGATGGATGGATGCTTTGATCTTGAGGTGAAGAGAAATCTATGATAGCATGCATTGGAACAAGCTCTTGGAATGTTTGGAGTTGTGGGGATTGTGTGATGGAGGAGAATATGGAATCTTTGACTTGGGTAGATGGAGGGATGGTGTTAACATGAAACTTAGGGATTGGAAGTGATGGAGGTGGATGGAGGACTTGGGGAGTTTTGGCAACTTTGTTTTGAGGTGGGGATTTTGTCTCCTTTGCTAGCATGCCTTGGATAAGATTATGAATTAAGGACTTGGAGGATGGGGATGATGTGGATTTTAGAGGATTAAGATTATGTGGAGGTTTGGTATTAGATGGAGGATTGCGATTATCGATTGGGGGAGAAGATGGAGGTATAGATGTTGGATCGAAGGGGTATGGGGACAAGGGATAATATGAAGACATGGATAGGGAATAATATGGATTTCCCTTGTCAAAGGTAGAAGAAGGATAAGGAATATAAGATAAATTATTGGGATTGAATATAATTTGGTGAGATAGAATGGATGAAGATAGGATATATGAATTGGGGGTTATGGTATTGACTTGGTAAGTGGGTTGGGGTGGGACACATGAGTAGGTGGAAGTTGTATAGCATTGAGGCATGTATGAGTCAGATGGGCATGGTTGATAGGGTAATCCTTGAAATTCCATAACCATTTTCTCATACCAAGCCATGATGAGAATAAGGGGATAAAAGTGATGAGATGATGCTAGATGAAGATGAGGATTAAGACTTAGAAAATTAGGATTCAATTAAGGATTGATTGGATTGGATTTGATTTGATGATTGGGTTTGATTTGATTGGATTCATCCTTGGATTAGGACAAGATTGATTTGGATTGGTCTTTGGAATAGGACAAGATTGATTTGGATTGGTCTTTGGAGTAGGACAAGATTCATTTGGATTAGGATGACACCTTAGCCCCTAGATTAGGACTTAGATGGGAATTGATGATGTGGACCACAAGGAAGGTGATAACCAAGATAGGTAAAATTTAGATCTTTACAATTTATCAAACCTTCTTCTACTTAGGGTAGCCTTATGTTCCTAAGCAAACGAGAGTAAAAGGATTAGGGTTTTGATCAGCCCAAAATGATTAAGCAAAGGTACTTAGGGGAGAATCTTTCCCAAGCACAAAAGCTACTTGATTGATTGATTAAAGATAAAGGTCTAAATTAAACTTTCACAAAGTGTCGACCTTAGGATGAGGTTGATTGATTGATTGATTGGATAATTTGATTGATTAGGATCGATTGGGATTTTGTAGATTTGATTAGGTTAATGTGCTAAGTCCTTGAGGATGTAATGAAAATAATTGTAGAAGAATGGATTGATGGTATGAAGAAGAAGGGGAAGGTTACCCCAGATTGGATTAATGATAGAATAGAGATATTGGTTGGGGATTGATGATTGTTTAGATAGATAAAAATGGATTAGAGATTTGATATGGATGGTGATGATGAGCAAAATAGGGGTTTGATAATGAAAAAGTGGAATTTTAAAGGGAAGTGTTTTAAACTAATTCTACTCTTGGCAATAAGACATAGAAAACAAATTAGCCATTGATGCAAATAGACTTCAATCACAACATGCTATCCTAGGAAGCTGGTTGAGGAGGAAAACCTTTGCTTACTGATTTAGGTACACACCCAATAGCTAATCAGAATATGGCCGCGAAGTCTCATGCAATGGATCCTCAACGGTGTATTAGCTGACTCCAAATGCCAATGAGGGCATGATATGGAAAGTCTCTTGGGGGATTTACTATCTCCCTTACACAAAGATTATCCACCTTTCAGAGGTGAACCAGGTGGCTTCTATTCCTAGAGTTCTTAGTAAGGGTTTCTATTTGAAGAATATCCTTTGTAGTTACGCAAGTGCGATTGAGGCTTATAGCCCAACAAAGTACCAAACACAATAGAAATCACGCAAGCATCATTTAGACCTCAAGGGCCCTAAAAAGTGCTTGATATGAGAGTAAAATTAGATAGCTTTGTCCTTCGAGATTTTTATCTCAAAAGGTGATTTGATTATAGTGAGTTGGAATGCTCGAGTTTAGCTGTACTCACTTGGGTCTTTCCCCTCTCACCAATTCCTGTGCTAGTGTGCTAGGAAAATCGGGAGGGAAGGCCCGCTAAAGGTAAACAACATGCAAACAAGAGGAAAATAAGACACGAAAGACAAGTGGTTAATTCTCTGAAACAAAATCAAGTGTGCAGCTAGTCTAAAGCAAGCAAATATGAATTTTAAGCCCAAAATCCAAATGTTATCTATCTAGAAAAAAAATGCACACAAGAACTAATATAGTGGGAATATTATCTTCTATACAATGTCCTGAAAAAAAGACAGATTAGTACTCTTAAATCAAGCCTTAGACTGCTCAGATAAAATCTGCAAGACTAAAAAATATGATTAGTAACACAAAATTATGCAGACACAACGCTCGCACTGTTCTGTAGATGCTAGTGCCAAATTGCGAGTGCTCACGCTAAATCAGAGATAGTGGGAAAACCGATAGACAGTAAACAAAGAATAAAAGTTTAGCACACAAAAAGTAATACCAGCGGTCACGTTGTTCTGCAGTCAGTCACATCGAAGTGCTCGCGCCAGAGACAAAAAATGTTAGCGGTCAACTGCAAATTAAAAAATTTGAATTTTTAAAAAGAGATGGGAGATTCTCTAAGGCGCTTGTCCTGAAGCGGCGTTAGCAAAAATAAAAAACTGGATAAAAAAGGCTAACTAATTTTTTAATTTATTTTTAGACAATTTATCCTTTTTATGTGTTTTTTAATAACTAGTTAGAAAAACAGGAAGGAGAATGAGTGAAAATAAGAACGGGGAAGTGAATGGAGAGAGGTTGCAGGTGGATGCACTATTCCCATAGCGTTCACGTCGAAATATAGATTGTTCCGAATGCGGGAAGGAAAATTCAAATTTGTAGGCAGTTGCGCCGAAACATGAGCACTCGCGTCAAAACCTGTATCGCTCACGCCGAACCCGTATTGCTTGCGTTGGAATGTAGTCGCTCGCGCTGATCTAGAACCTACGACTAAAAAATCACAAAAACCTCAATAAAAATGTTAAATTAGGAACGTGGGTCCCACCAGGTGTGCCAGAATGAACCAAGGGAAAATTGAGCAAGGTTGTAGAGGGTTAGTTCAAACACAAATGATATGGAAACCAAATAGAAAGCATAAAACTAACACTATTACCTTGCAAGAGAATATCTCTCTTGTTCCTCTGATTGAGCAAATGATGAAGTAGAGGCGCTCTTGTGCTCCACTTGTTTGGATGTGCTCTTCTTGATTGATGTGGAATGCTCTCCAAATGCATAACAAGATTGGAATGATTTGATAGGATTTGGATTTGGATTAGATGGAAATGAATAGATTTGGATTTGATGAAGGATCATGAGGACATGAAAAGGATATGATAGAAGAAGATAGAGGAAGAAAGGGGAAGCATAAGATTAGAGGAAGATTACATGTCATGTTTGTGAGGAAATGAGACTCCAATTTATAGATTGGAGGAGGACAATGAAGGACCAAGATTAATTTTGGTATGAATGGTTGAGATTGATTTGGGATGGAAGACATGGATCAAGGTGTTTTGGGAGAATAAAAAAGAATATAAAATTCATTGGGGAAAAGAAAGAGGAATTAAAAATTCCCAAATAAATGATGTGTGGGAAGACTAAATGGATAAAAGAATTAAAAATTCCTTGGGAAGAGGATGCATGGGGAGATTCAAATAATTTGAATTTCTTTGAAAGGATCAAGGTGATGTGACATGAGTGGAGGAATATAAAATTGGAGAATAATGATAAGTAGGATTAAGAGAGTTTCTAGAAGAATTAATTAGGCTAAGTGGGGATTAGGAAAAGTGATTTGTAGGAATCACATGATTTAAGTTAATTAATTAGAATTAATTAACTAAGAGGAATTTAGAAGACTTAATGATTTGGTTGACTTTAGAAGAATAGGGAAATAATTAATTTATTTGATAAATTAATTATTGGACTATAGTGACAAGATTAATTAATTTTGATTTAATTAACCTTAAGAAGAAGTGAATTAACACAATTAAATTGGTTAATTATGATGACAAGCTTAAATTAATTAAACATTAATTTAATTAATTTTAGGCGTCTACATCCATAATAACACACTACTACCAAGCGTGGCGGGCAAATGATTGTTGGCATTTTCCATAATTGATGCAAATCAGGTGATGCAATTGAAGTTGGGATACTACACCGGTAAGGGATAGAAGTCTATTTGTGATGAAGAGATTGAGATTCTATGAATAGGTGACATGATAAGTTATTTGTGTTATCATTGCTGGCAACTGATGTTTCTGATGTTCCTGATGTTTTGTTTTTCCATCTAAGTGATTTGGTTTATCGAAAGATAAGGTTTACCGACATTGAACTAAACTCTGTGAAATAAGACTTTAACTGGTAAAGCAAAATTGTTTTGATTGGATTGGTCGATTGGCGATGATTGGTGATTTGCAGTTTGGATGGTGAATTTTTATCATGGAAAGGTATATATGACCGAAACCAGAACATGTGATGATTACCAGAAGGCATGTTTTAAATTTCTGATGAAGTTTTGCTAACATTTTAATAGGGTTTAAGGATTGGTTAAGAAATCATCAAACCGGAAATGAATCCTTGTTATTATGGTGATAAAAAATGAGTCTACATGAGGTTGGTAACATGACACAACCCGCGTGAAAGATTTGATAGCTGTTTTGGCGTGATTCAAGGAAGATTTTATTAGGAATTTGCAAAACATTTAGTAGAATGTTTTGAGGATACAGATCGGATTTTTGTGATGGGTTAAGATCAACCAACGGTTGATTTTGCATTGTAATTTTTTGTAATGTTTTGTATAGCCATCTAAGATGATCTCTTGTGATCTAATTGTAAATTCATGATGTAATTAGGTTTTGTGGCTGACCTAGTTGAAATGGCTATTTAGGTTGACACAATTGATGTTTATTGTGTCGGTGGTCTTAGAGAATGTGTTAAGTCATCCAAGTGAAGTTGGAGATCTACCTGAGAGTTGCAGAGTGTTGTGTATAACTGGATCTGATCAAGAAAGTAGAGAAGTGCAAGTAACATATCATTTTCTTACTGTTGTTCCCTAATAGTTGCAACAAGTTAAATCCCTTAACCGGGTAGGTCCTAACAGGCCTTAAACATTTAAGTCCCCTAATAGGGAAGCTCTCAAAAGAGTGTTAAATCCTCTCATGAGGTTGATCCTAATAGATCATCAAGCTCCTAACCGGGCTGCAAGGCAAATCCCCTAACCGGGTGACTCCTAACGAGGCATATTGTAAGCTCCTAACGAGGCTTGTGGGTGCCAACTCTCATCGTGGTTTTTTCCCTATTTGGGTTTCCACGTCAAAAACTTATGGTGTTCATGTGTGGAATAATTTTCATGTGATGTTCTATTTCATTTCATGCATTATTTCTGAGACATCGGTTATGATGTTTAATCATAATTTTATCAGAGGTTACCGATACTCATAAGAAGTTGTTAGAGAAAGTATTTGATCTTATTGATAAGGTTAATGAGTTGGTAAATGATCAAGTTTATATGATTTCTTTGGTGGTGAAAGTAGTGGTAAATTATTTGATTAATGTGTTAAGAAAATTTGATAAAGAGGTTATTAGATCTGATTACAGAAGTTAAGATATTTGTTAAATGATTTCAGATCTGAGATAAGTTTGATTTTGAGTTAAAGTTTGAATTGGTCTTAATACTGATTCAAAATATATTGATGTTCAAGGATTGGAAACTGTAGGTGAGGTTTGGGAAAGTTAGAGACAATCTATGGAGGAGATGAGCATGTTCAAAGAGCCAAAGAGGAAATCTTGAGAGGAAAGTTTGATGACATGAGAATTCTTGAAGGAGAGAATATTGGACAGTATGGTCAGAGAATCAAAGAAGTTGTTTTGCGGCATAAAGAGTGTTGGAGGCAAAATAGAAGATGATACAATAGTGAGTAAGATGCTCAGAACTCTTCAACCTCAATATGTTATAAGAGTATTGACAATCGAAGAACATAGATATATCTCAAAGGATAAGGTAACTATTGATTCATTGATTGGTAAGCTTACAACTTTTGAGTTAAATAGTTTTGACACATAGTGTGACAAAATCTATTGAATCTGCCTTTAAAGCTTCTGTTACTGGTTCATCTGCTACAAAAGGAAAAGATATATGTCAAAATCATGAGTGCAGGACAAGTCATGGAAGTAATCGGGGAAATGAAGATAATGAAGATCAAGTGATGGAACTTGAGGCATTGTTAGCAAAGAGATTTCCAAGAGGCAGTAGTAAGTATAAAGGAAAGCTACCTTTGAAGTGTTTCTCTTGTAATAAAATTGGTCATATTGCTGCTAACTACCCTAACATTGTTAAGAAAGAAAAGTTTAGAAGATTCAAAGGAAAGGGAAAGAAACATTGTTATGTTGTAGTAGATGAAGATGTGACCGATGAGGAGTTAGAAAAAGAAGATGCCAATGAAGAAATTGTGTTTGTAGCTGTGAAGGAGGAATTGTCTGATAAAAAGGCACTAGTATCTCATATGGAGAATAGTGATGAATGAATTATAGACAGTGACTTCTCACACCACATGAGTAGAGACAAAATTAAGTTGATAATCCTTAATGAATTTGATGGAGGTGTTGTTAGATTTAGAAACAACTCTCCTTGCATGGTGAAAGGTAAAGGTTCAATCTCTCTAAATGGAAAGAGTAATGCTGATGATGTATTTTGGGTTGACGGTCTTAAGCATAATCTTTTAAGTGCTGGTCAGCTCAATGATAAAGGTTATTTGCTTGAGTTTAAGAGTGGAGTCTGTAGAATTCTTGGAGGAAATGGTGAACTGATACTACCGGGAAGCAAACTAGAGGTAACTTATTCCATTTGAATAGTAATGTTAATAATTATCTGGTTACAAGAATGGAAGACAGTTGGTTATGGCAGAGAATATGTCATGTTAATGTTGGCCATTTGGAGGAAGTAATTATGTGTTGCATTGATGTTTTGTCATTGATGTCAACACTAGCTGTTTTGGATGCTTTACCAACACCCTTCAAGTCCCGGTAGGATGTATGGTTTCTGGTTGGTTTGGATCCGACATGATGCGGTATGCTTCGGTATGGTTTGATTATGGAGTTGGTTTATTCATGATACTCATGTTCATATTCAGTCAGTTGGTTTTGGTCTGGTGATCAGATGTTATCCTGTTTCCTTGGAAGCTTGGCTTGCAGTTCTGACGAGGGTTTCATCGACAAAGATTTTGATGAAGATCTTTGATGATATGCATAAGTGGTGTTGGTGCAGCTTCTGGTGGAGATTCATGATGTTGTTGATGATCATGTTCGAGAATTTATGGATGGAGGTCATTGCTTTAGCGTGTGGACCTATATTGGGCCCCAATTGATCTAGGTTAAGGACCAAATTAGTGTAACGTGAGGATTGGACCTCTCAATGTGTTTCTGGGATGTCTTATGGGTTGAATATTGTTTGTTTCATCTTTGGCAGACATGTTTTATAATTATGTAATTGGTTTATTGTTTGGTGGCTGACCTGATTGTTTATGGTCGAGGGTTTGTATATATATGATGTAAGATCTCATTCTAGATCATCATGGGACTTAGATCATAGGTATATGGTCAAGGAATGGGATATGGATATGTAATGCGTGAATAATATAATATCATTCAAAAGATCTGATCATTGGAGATAAGAACAATGGAGTAATGAAAAGAAGAAGACTGGCAACTAATGAGGTATGTTTAATTTCTCAAGTTGAACTGGTATCTGTAATTGAAGCATGCAAAGATAAATGTTGGTTGAAAGCTATGGAAGAAGAATTAGATCAGATTGAGAAGAATAACACATGGACTTTAGTTCCCCGACCTAAAAAATAAGAATGTTATTGGAACTAAATGGATTTTTTAGGAATAAATTGAATGAGGATGGTCAAGTTATAAGAAATAAGGCTAGATTGGTCTTTAAAGGATATTTTCAGAAGGAAGAAATTGCTTATGGAGAGAATTTTGCACCTATAGCTAGGATTGAAGCTATAAGATTATTTCTTGCCTATGTTGCCCATGAGAACTACAAGGTTTATCAGATGGATGTTAAGTGTGCATTTTTGAATGGGGATCTTGATGAGGAAGTTTATATTGAGAAACCTGATAGTATTTCACTTTCAGATGATACAAACATGATTTGCAGGTTAAGAAAATCTTTATATGGATTGAAACAGGCACCTAAAGCTTGGTATGCAAGGTTGGATAAATATCTTTTGAAGCTTGGTTTTACTAAGGGTAATGCTGATAGTAATTTATATTATAAGATCATTGATGATGATATACTAATTATTGAAGTATTTGTTGATGACATTATTTTTGGAGGTGAAGATAAGTTGTCATGGAATTTTCTAAGAATATGGAAAAAGAATTTGAAATGTCTATGATTGGGGATATGAAATTTTTCTTAGGTTTGCAGATTACTCGGATTGACAAAGGTATATTTATCTGTCAAACTAAGTATGCTAGGGAGTTTTTGAAGAAATTTGGTATGGGAGATTCTAAACTGGTAAGTACTCCTATGGTTACAAGTGAAAAATTGACAAGGAAATATGTTTCTACACTGGTAAATCCTACAAGATGGAAATCTATGATTAGACGTCTGCTTTATTTGACTCAGACTAGGCCTAACATAATGAATGTTGTTTGTATTGCATCTAGATTTCAGAGTGATCCTAGAGAAAATCATGAGAGTGCGGTGAAAAGGATTTTTAGATACTTGACATCAGAATATGGTTTGTGGTACCCTAAGGATGATGAATTTACTTTATGTGCATATACAAATGTAGATTGGGCTGGAGATGTTGATGATCAAAAGAGCACATCCGGTGGAGCTTTCTTTCTTGGAAAGAAACTTGTTTCATGGATCAGAAAGAAGCAGTCATGTACCTCTTTATCTACCGCTGAAGCTGAGTGTGTTGTTGCTGCTACTAACTATACACAAGTTTCATGGATGAAGCAAATGTTGAAGGATATCAAAGTGCATTGCACTAGACCGGTAGTTATTCACTGTGATAACTCTGCTGCTATTGATATATCAAAGAATTTGGTATTTCATTCTAAGACAAAGCACATATCTATCAAGTACAACTTTTTGAAGGAAAGGGTGGAAGCAAATGAAGTTAGACTGGTTTATGTGAACACTAAAGAGTAGATTGCAGATATCTTCACTGAACCTTTGCCTAAGGAATCATTTGAGTACTTCAGAGATAGATTGGGAGTTTCTGACCCTCCGTTATAAACTTGATTGATGCATTTTGGCATCAGTTTGGTATGTATTATCAGAGACACCATTCATTCCGGCACTGATGTGGGGATGCTACTGCTCAGGGGGATTAGTTAGCTTTGTGTTTCAGTGGTTTATGTTTTTGCTTTGATATTTATGTTAGGTTTCTGGCATTAATGTCAAAGGGGGAGAGATGTTGATGTGAAAAAGATAAAAGGGAGTTGTATACATTAGGGGGAGAGATATATGTGTAATTTAGAAATTAACAAAGATATCATTTACAGGGGGAGTTTGGTCTTTGTTTCATAACTTTATAGTGGGATATTGTTGGATGTCTTCCATTGGGGGAGACTTGTTTGACATTTCTTAGAACTTAGATGTTTTTCACATCTAGTGTTGCCATCAATACCAAAGGGGGAGATTGTTGGCCATTTGGAGGAAATGATTATGTGTTGCATTGATGTCAACACTAGTTGTTTTGGATGCTTTATCGACACCCTTTTGGTCCCAGTAGGATGTATGGTTTCTGGTTGGTTTGGATCCGGCATGATCTGGTATGCTTCAGATGATTTGGTTATGGAATTGGTTTATTCATGATACTCATGTTCATATTCAGTCAGTTGGTTTTGGTTTGGTGATTGGATGTTATCCTATTTCCTTAGAAGCTTGGCTTGCGGTTTTGACGAGGGTTTAACTGGCAGAGATTTTGATGAAGCTCTTTGATGATATGCATAAGTGGTGTTGGTGCAGCTTCTAGTGGAGATTCAAGATCCTATTCGTGATCATGTTCGAGACTTGGCAGATGGAGATCATTGCTTTAGCATGTGGACCTATATTGGGTCCCAATTGATCTAGGTTATGGACCAACTTAGTGTAACATGTGGATTGGACCTCTCGATGTGTTTCTGGGATGTCTTATGGGTTGAATATTGTTTGTTTGATCTTTGGCTGACATGTTTTGTAATTATATTATTGGTTTATTGTCTAGTGGCCGACCTAATTGTTTATGGTCGAGGGTTTGTATATATATGATGTAAGATCTCATTGTATATCATCATGGGAATTAGATCATATGTATAAGGTCAAGGAATGGGATATGGATATGTAATGTGAGAATAATGTAATATCATTTAGGTAGAGGATTTGGTCGATCATTGGAGATCGAATTGGGTTTATGTAAGAGGATTTAGTCCTCCAATATTGAGCTTAACCAGAACTGTACTTAGACATAAGAGAAGCTATCTTTGCAGCTCATTCATTCTTCCAGATTGTAGTCTAGATTTCTATGTAGTCAGTGAGACTCCTTTTGTGATGAGCAGTGTGCTCTAGGCGTGTGGCCTTCCTGCAAGTGCAGGCCCCTCAATTGTAATTCACATACTTACTGCAGAAGTATTATCTAACTGTGGGTAGGCTTCCCATCGTGATTTTTCCCTTTACCAGGTTTTCCACATACAAATCTTGGTGTCATGTGGATGGTATTTATTCTCTGATTATTGTTTATACTTAATTGATTTAACTTCTATTCCGGTATTAATGTTTTGGGTTTTGGTATTAAAGTTTTAATTTCTAAATATTCTAGTAATCTGTGACAACTGATTCACCCCCCCCCCTCTCAGTTGTCTTCCGGTTATTTGAATTATCTAACAATTAATTTTGATAATTTTATTAAGATAAGCAAGTCAAGTGTCGTAAGAGGATTACCCCAACTTGTCATACCAGATAGTGTGATATGTAAAGATTATCAAATCGGTAAGATGACCTCTATTTCTTTCAAGTACAAGAATGGAATTTCTGAGAATGTTTTAGATTTGATACATACTGAACTTTGTGGCCCTATGAGAACAAAGAGTTATTATGGTGATAGGTATTTCATTATCTTCATCGATGACTATTCTAAAATTTTGTGGGTAATATTTTTGAGAGAGAAATCAGCAGCATTTAATAAATTTAAATCATTTAAAGCTCTGGTTGAGAAGGAAACTGGTAAGAACTTGAAGTGTTTAAGATTAGACCGAGGAGGTGAATTCACATCTGATGGATTTGTTAAGTATTGTGATGAACAGGGTATAAAGAGACATATGTCTGCTCCAAGGACACCACATCAGAATGGCATAGCAAAAAGGATGAACATAACAAAAGTTGAAGCTGCAAGAACCATGTTATTACAGGGTAATCTATCCAAAATATTTTGGAGAGAAGCGATCAATACTATTGTATACACTTTAAATCGGGTACTAGTAAAAAGAGGTAACAATAAGACACCCTATGAGATATGGTATGGAAAAACTCCTTGTGTTAGTTATTTTAAAATCTTTGGAAGTCAATGTTTTATCAAGAGAAATAACTACACTGAGAAGTTTGATGCAAAATCTGATGAGGGAATTTTTCTTGGTTACTCTTCTAAGAGTAAAGCATATAAACATTACAATAAGAGAACTAAGAAAATTGTTGAAAGTGCTAATGTAAAAGTTGATTATTTGTCTAATAAGTCAGAAGGTACAAGCAGATTTGAACTTAAAAAGGGATGATAATGAGAAAAAGTTTGTGATCATTGAACCAGAAGCAAAGAATAATGAAGAACCAACAAATGCAAAACTAGGTGCTCAACTGGCGAGCAATGATAGTGAGGAAGAAGATGAAGAACCAGATAAAGAAGATGTAGAACCAACACAAGAAATACGTAGATATGTCAGATTGAATCATTCACAAGAGCAGATAATTGGTGATAAGAATGTAGGTGTGCAAACCAGGAGAAAGATCCAAGAGAACTCATGTTTGATATCTACAATTGAACCCAAGGCAGTTTAGGTAGCACTAAAGGATGATGATTGGGTTAAGGCAATGAATGAAGAATTATATCAAATTGAGAAGAATCAGACATGGTCACTTGTTCCTAGACCAGAGGATAAGAATGTAATTGGAATAAAATGGGTCTTTAGGAATAAATTGGATGAAGAAGGAAGGAAATTGTAAGAAACAAGTTAGTCCGTAAAGGGTATGCTCAAGAGGAAGGTGAGGATTATGGTGAAACATTTGCACCTGTTGCTAGAATAGAAGGTGTAAGGATGCTACTAGTATCTGCTGCATATAAGAGATTCAAAGTCTACCAAATGGATGTCAAGTCAGCCTTTCTGAATGGGATTCTAGAAGAAGAAGTATACATTGAACATCCAGATGAATTTTCCTTGACCGATGACAAAGACATGGTGTGTAAATTGCACAAAACTTTGTATGGTCTTAAGTAGGAACCAAGAGCATGGTATGAGAGATTACATGCACATTTGATCAAAATTGGATTCCAACGTACCAATGAGGACAACAACATTTATTTGAAGACTGATGGAGACAAGATGCTAATAGAAGTGTTTGTTGATGACATAATTTTTGGTGGCAATGATGATATGTGTATGGACTTTGCTGATATAATGAAAAAGGAATTTGAAATGCCTATAATCGGTGAAATTAAGTTCTTTATTGGCTTACAGGTTCAACAACTAGATGGTGGTATCTTTATTTGTTAGACGAAGTATATCAAAGAGGTGTTGAAGACTTTCAACATGGAAGACTGCAAACTGGTAGGGACACCGATAGTGATTGGTTGCAATTTGTTAAAGGAAGATGATTCCCCTGCTATTAGTGAAAAAGAGTAAAAATCTATGATTGGAAAGCTACACTATGTTGTCCATAGCAGACCAGACATTGCTCATGTTGTTGGATTAGTGGCTAGATTTCAAAAAGAGCCCAAAGAAAGTCACATGGTGGTTGTGAAGAGAATTTTTTGGTATCTCAAAGGCATAGTAGACTATTGTTTATGGTATCCCTATAAAGGTGATTTTACTTTAGATGTCTTTACTGATGCTGATTAGGCAGGTAATGTGGATGATCAGAAAAGCACAATTGGTGGAGCTTTTCTACTTGGAGGAAGATTAGTGGCATGGATGATCAGTTATTTGTATTGTCATTTCTAGCAACTGATGTTTCTGATGATCTTGATGTTTTATTTTGTCATCTAAGTGATTTGGTTTACTAGAAGACAAGGTTTACCGATAGTGAACTAAAGTCTGTGGAATAGGACTTTAAGTCTTTAACCGGTAAAGAAGAATTGTTTTGATTGGATCGGTCGATCGGCGATGACTGGTGATTTGCAGTTTGGATGGCGAACTTGTATCATGGAAAGGTGTATATGACCGGAACCAGAATGTGTGATGATTACCGAAAGGTGTGTTTCAAATTTCTGATGAAGTTTTGCTAATGTTTTAGTAGGGTTTAAGGACTGTTGAAGAAATCATCAAACCGGTAATTATTTTTATTACGACGGTGATCGACAACGAGTCTACATGAAGTTGGTAACATGACACAACCCGCGTGAAAGATTTGATAGCTTTTTTGGCACGATCCAAGGAAGGTTTTCTTGGGAATCTGCAAAACGCTTAGTAGAATGTTTTAAGGATACAGAACAGATTTCCATGATGGGTTAAGATCAACCAATAGTTGATATTACATTGTAATTTTTTGTAATGATCTATATAACGATCTATGATGATCTCTTGTGATCTAATTGTAAATTCATGATGTAATTAGGTTTTGTGGCCGACCTAGTTGAGATGGCTATTTAGGTTGACACACTTGATGTTTATGTGTTAATCCATCCAAGTGAAGTGTGAGATCTTCCTGAGTGTTGCAGAGTGTTGTGTATAAATGGACCTGATCAAGCAAGCAGAGAAGTGCAAGTAAAAGATAATTTTCTTAATGTTGCTCCCTAACAGTTGCAACAGGTAAAATCCCTTAACCGGGTAGGTCCTAATAGGCCCTAAACATTTAAGTCCCCTAATAGGGAAACTCTCAAAAGAGTGTTAAATCCTCTCACAAGGTTGATCCTAACAAATCATCAAGCTCCTAATCGGGCTGCAAGACAAACCCCCTAACCGTGTGACTCCTAACAGGGTCAACCCCTAACTGGGCATATTGTAAGCTCCTAACAGGGCATACTTCAAAAGAGTACAAATATTTATGGGTGCCAACTCTCACCATGGTTTTTGCCCTATTTGGGTTTCCACATTAAAAACTTATGGTGTTCATGTGTGGAATTTTTTTCATGTGACGTTCTTGTTTAGATTGCATTTCATGCATTATTTCTGAGACACCGACTATGATGTTTTATCGAAAGTTTATCAGAGGATACCAATACTGATAAGAAGTTGTTTGAGAAAGTATTTGATCTTATTGATAAGGTTAATGAGTTGGTAAATGATCAAGTTTATAGGATTGCTTTGGTGGTGAAAGTATTGGTAAATGATTTGATTAATATGTTAAGAAAATATGATAAAGAGGTTATTAGATCTGATTACAAAAGTTGAGATATTTGTTAAATGATTTCAGATTTGAGATAAGTTTGATTTTGAGTTAAAGTTTGAATCGGTCTTAATACTGATTTACCCCCCTCTCAGTATTAACTGTATCCTTATAGGATTAACACTGATTTCCTATTGAAAGTGCACATGTTGATTGAGGCGATGGGAGTAGCATGGTACTCAGATTTATGGGACTACATATTCCCCAGAATTCTAACCCCTAAGAATTCTCCAATCCTCTAGGTGAATCTACGCTTCTCAGATTCGGATTCAGACCCCAATTTTGATCTTGGGAATGGAGATGATGAAGAGGAAGATGATAATGACGTTGAATTTGACAAACACAAGCTCGAGTCCGAGGATGATGACTAAACAAGACAACCTCTGACAACAACCTTTCTCTCCATCTTTTTGCATTTTGCTTTGAATGACATGAAGGCCTAAATGCCTCTTTCAAAATGTATATATGTAAAGAAACCATAGGTATAATATAAAAGATATTTTTCTTTCGGCTTTCATGGCTTGTTTGACTCGAAATGTTTGTCATTTATTTATTTTGTTTTGCTTGGATTCAAAATAACTTAACTAAAAAGCACAAATAACTAGGACAAAAAGAGACCTCTGAAGAACAAAAAGCACACTATTGACAGTATTTACACACAACACAAGGATAAGCTCTAATAAAAGGCTTTGAGATGGATCTCGTTGATTGGGATCTCTAAAAGCTCACCTTGTGAGTCTTCTAACACAAAAGCATTAAAGTCCTTGCATTCAACAATGCAGAATGGACCCTCCCACAAACTATCGAATTTAGCGTGATGTCCTAACTTTGCACCGCATCGTTATATTTTAGGACAAGGTCTCCCTGTTTAAAACTAGCGTCTGAGCTCTTTTTGTCAAACCATTTCTTAACAATATGCTGGCAGTTTTAGAGAGACTCAAAAGTTGTCTCTACTTCTTCTTCTAGCTCCAAGAGCTTTGCTAACCTTACTTCCATAGGCTCATTTTCCTCTAGCTCAAGGGATTTCAAGAGCTGTAGGGCTGTAATCTTTGATGAGAATGGAAAATGTGCCTCTTTCCTATATACAAGCTCATATGGAGAGTTCTTAAAAAATTGTTTGGGGGTGACCCTTTCTGCCTAGAGTGTGTTTTTCAAATGGCAATGCCATTCTCTTTCACGTTCTCCTCCAATTCTTTTGATAAGACGGATCAGGTTTTTGTTTTTAGACTCGATCAAACCATTACCTTGAGGGTAGTAGTTCAAGGAGGTCTTTAAGTAGATGCCATTGTCTAGAGAGAACTAGGTGACCCTGTATTCAGTGAATGCTCTGGTGTTGTCTGATATAATGGTTTTTGGTGGACCAAAACGCGTAACTAGCTCCTCAAGGAAACCTAAAATTTTAGTTTCGGTGGAATATTTTAATGGCACTGCCTTTGTCCAGTGGGTGAAATAATTCATGGCCATGATAATCCATTTGTGACTGGCAGAGGACATCAGATTGATCATCCTTATGAAATCTAGCCCCCATTGAGTGAAAGGCTCATCTACCATAATGGGCCTAAGTGGCATGGCTGCATTCCTATGTTTTCCAACATAGAATTGGCACTCCTTGTATCCCTCAATCAGAGCATGAGTGTCTTTGAATAATGAGGGCCAATAATATCCTACGCAGATAATTTTCATGACAGTGGTTTGGGCCGAGAAATGACCTCCCGCGAGGATGCTATGGAACTCGTGCATGATCTTTATGGCTTGTTTCCTATCCATACAACGAAGCAAAACCCTGTCAAAATTTTGTCTAAATAGGACACCTTCCAGCAACCGATAGCCGCTATTTTGAAGCTTGTAAAATCTTCTCTTCTCTACAGGGAGGTTTGAAGGGAAAACTTAGGTTTGCATGAAAGACTTGTGATCAGTGATCCAACACTTTTCCTCTGGCTTTGTATGTATTGACACAGTCTTGTATTGAACCTCTCCCAGCTTCTGAGATCCCTAAGTTAAGTATTCACAAATACCCTTGCCTCAGATCACCTTAGTGGGCCTGACATCTTTGTCATACTCGAGGATCTTAGTGATCCAATTCGCTCTCTTCTCCATGATTTCTCCTTCCATGATATACTTGTGAACTACGGGATGAGCCACATAGACAATTGTCTTGTTACAAGCAATGAAATTCCTAAACTTTTTCAACCCTTTTACAATGGCATAGGCTTTTTTATCCACAAAATTATATCTGATTCCGTATGCTTTCAACATTTAAGAGTGGAAAGCAATTGGTTGCTCACCTTTAGACTCTGCATCCTTTGGGGTTAATACAAGAACTATGCTGAAATTGCTGGCATAAACATACATAATAAAGTCCTTGGACATGTCTGTATTAGCCAAAATAGGGGAAGACAAGATAGCCTCTTTAATCTTTTCAAATGCTTCTTTGGCCTCCGACACCATTTAAAATGCATATCTTTCCTG